>NW_028246268.1:0-52263 GCF_964263255.1 Lissotriton vulgaris
TAGATTTTTAAGTACTGTATTGTGGATTTTTATAGTTTTTGGTCTTGTATATAAGGTACACAGTCAAAATATCGAGTTGTAAATATCGACCTATACAAATATCGAGTTAGAAATATCGAAGGTAAAGAATATCGATGTCAAGAATATCGTGGGACAGAATATCGACTCTAAGGTAAGTAATATCGATTTTTTTATATCGATGTAAGTAATATCGAAGTCAGTAATATCAATATCAAATATATCGATGTTAGTAATTTCGATGTTACTAATATCGATATTTGTACTATTGTTATGTATTTTAGTATGTATTTAATATGTATGTGTTATATGATTTTTGTTAAGTATTTTACTTGTTTTAAGTTATATGTGAACTATTTGCATATATTTATAATGTTATTTTTAAGTCAATTTTATGTTTTAGTACCGGAGCGGGTTGTGGGTTTATAGGGGAATAGGGTGGGAAGTAAATTAATTATATTAAATTAATTATTACTTTTTAGCAATTATAAGTTAATTTTAGTTAATTTTTGCGTTTAACTTCTGTAGCGGGTAGTGGGTTTATAGGGGAATTGGGTGGGAAGTATTTTAATTGTAATTAAGTAATGAATTATTTTTATTTATTGGTATTGATAAATTATGTATTTTTAATTAATAATTGATTGTCAATTTTCAATTGTAATTGATAATTAATTGTTTTAATTGGTAATTAATATTAGTAATTGGTAATTAATTTATTTAATTGGTAATTAATGTTTGTAATTGGTAGTTAATGTTTGTAATTGGTAGTTAATGTTTGTTATTGGTAATTAATGTATTTGATGTGTAATTATTTTTTGTAATTGGTAATTAATTTATTTAATTGGTAATTAAATTATTTTTTATTGGAAATTATTTGTAAATAATTTGTAAATAATGTGTTATAAAAAGTATTTTTTGGCATACAAATAATATTATTGTTTAATGTTTTTTAATTCGTAATTAATTAATAATACTATTTGTTTTGTATTTACATTATTTTATTGCTTAAGATTTATCATTTGGTAACTATTATTTATGAATTTATATTTATTGTTAATTTATTGGTAATTATTTATTCAAAGTACTTTTTTCTTTAATAATAATGGGTATTTTTAAATGATGTTTAGTTATTTAAAATATTAAAACATTAATACATTTAAATATAAAAATTATTGTGAGAAGTTGGCCTGATATATGATGCTCACTAGTTCAAGTGATCCCCTTGTATCAGTCCAAACAACCCTTATGGTGATTGGTTGTAAGTCAACCTTATAGACCAGCTATCCTAATGGTAGCATGGACAAAGCAGTCTTAGGCTAAACTCTTTTGGCATGTGAAGCCAGCTGTTTTACCACATATAACCCCTTGAATACCAAGTGAAAGGACACCACACAGGTTGTTATGAAAATAAACAATATATTTATTAATAACAAACACCTCTGAACTCTTTATGAGATCAGAGGGCTAAGCACATGACAAGACTCTTAGGAAAAATACGTTTAAGTTGCACGAATTACAATGGTGCCCTAGGGGCACGTCAAACCATATACTAAGTAAGTGGGTTGAGAAAGTTGATAGAAGGAATGGAGCTGTCCAGAGGCTGTAGGATCGCTGGGAATACACTACCCTAACCTTAGGTAAGTAATAGGAGGCCCACGGGACGCGTGTGCAGAGTGTGAACTCACACGCGAGATGCGTAACAAAGTCAATGGACAGTACAAATTAGGAAAAGGTAAGTATTAGACAGTTCTGACTAGCTAGGACTAAAACGACTGGAAATCTGGACACTAGGAGAGTCAATCTACCCTTGAGCACCGAAATGCTCTTGTTACCTCACCCATGGGCTGCTGGTGCATAGGTGTCAAAGTGTGTCTGGTTTCCGCGTTGAAGTCTATGGAGCCTTGAAGAAAGATGCTGCAGGCGACCAGGAGAAGCTGTCCGGAGTGTTTCAAGGGTGGATCAAGGAAGATGAAGACCTGAAAGCAGAGGGGACAATGTTCAAAGTCACTAGCCAGTGACTGGAGTGGAACCAGGAAGGAACCAGATGCTGTTGTCGCGATCAGGTGAAGAGTGGACGCTGGACTCTGCAGCCACGTGGACCAGGAGGTGTCTTTGACGACCAGGATGGAGGCACGAGCTGTCCCACAAAGGCTCTCGCTGTTGGTGGTGTTGGTTCCGGATTTGGCGTCACAAGGTCTTGGCAAAGCAACCCACGCGGTGAGTGGAAACGGTGTCTGGTGCGGACCAGGAGGGTCCGGGGTGCTTCTCCTTTGCAGGGAAGCAAGGGCCAGTCTGGAGCAACCAGACCAGCAGTGTGGATTTCAAGGATCGTCGTCTAGGAGGCCACTAGCCAGCCGGCAAGTGACCAGACAATGCTTCGAGCAGCAATCAAGCAAAAGGGCCCCACGCGGATCTCGTGGTTGCTGGAGGGCTGATCTTCTGTGCAGGAGCTGCTCGGGGCTGGGGCTTCTCAATCCCCAAAGCACTTCATCAAGGATGCCTCTGAAGTCGTGCTGGAAGCGAAGTTCAGTTTCTTCAAGATGGCCGGTCACACATGTCTTGTCGTACCCACAGATCTCAGCTGTGCTGCAGATGTGAGTTGAGGTCGGAGAGGTCTGGAAGTCCGGGTCTCATCGCGCTCTGAAGTCTGGATTCACCAGGGAAGACGACAAAGTGAACCGCTGGAACGCTTGATGGTGCCTGCTTGTGCAGGGTGGTCACTCCTGTATGTTAAAGGTAGGACATGCCCTGGTGTGGGTGGCATGTCCTGATAGTGAATTACGATACTAAAGGGGATGATGGACGGAGCGCTTGAACAAAACAAACACTCCGCCCCAGTCAACTGACCTGGGTTTAATCCATCATCATTCTTTAGCTCACTCCACCACCCCAGTTACAGCCCATTTCGTTTTTCACGATTACAAGGCAACCTGTTCCCCATAGGACAGAATGGGAAGTTTGTTTATAATCTCTTATAAACATAACTGGCCCTGGTAACTAGGTGGAAAAATAAAGTTCAGTATGCCTGATCTCAGAATCTAAAGATGCATTTTTTAGTAAAGGTGATTTTTACATTCTGTGTTTCAAAATACCACTTTTAGAAAGTAGCTATTTTCTTGCTCAGTCATCCTGTGCGCCTCTGTTGGAATGTGGATTGCCTGCCTGGGTTTTGGATGACAGAAGGCTGGGGAGCAGGAGGGCTCCAGATAGTCTAGGTAGGGCCAGGAAAGGGCTGAATAGACCTGGGCTGCAATGGGGAAAGGGGGAGGAGATTTATTTGCACCTCAAAGGGCCTTGTCTGCCTCTGACAATGCCGTCTCCACCTTGTGCCAGGAATTCACACCAGAGAAGGCAGAACTGGTTCTGGCTGGGCACAGACACTCTCTGCCTAAGAGATCAAAGGATTTTGGGATATAAATATTGGGACCCAGACCGCTGAACTTTAGAACTCTTTTGGATCAAGAAGACTGACAAGAAGAAGAGCTGGAGAAGCTGTGATGAGGACCTCCCACTTTGCAGTGTGCTTTACTGTGTTGGCCTGCAGTGGCTGCTTCTGTCTTGGGCAGTGAAAGGACTGGACTGAACTTTCTGCAATCTGCTTTGTGAGTTTCTCCGAGGGCTTGAGGTAGAGCTGTGGGCACCGCCTCGTTTCATGACGAAGCCTTGGCACTGCAGAGGGCACCGCCGCACTCCACATCTCGACCCTGGTCTCACCGATGATGCCTGCTGACGCCGCCACTGGGCCGTTGCTCACCGCGACCTGTGGGCACAACACTCCGCACCGCCTTACTTCACGATGACGCCTTGGTATCCCTGACGACGACGCTCCACACTGAAATTGATGCTGCTGCTTGCACCGTGGTTTGAGGGCCCGCTCGTAAGGTTACTCGACGCACAGCCCTCATCCCGCACCTCAGCCTTGCCCTACCGATGCCGGCGCCATTGACTCCAGTTCGTCAGCCAATGAAAGCGCTTCAGCAATGACGCCCCAGCTGCTTCCACTGTGGCCTGCTAGCACTGTGACAAGCACCGCCTTCCTCTCTCATCGCGACCCTGGTCTCACCAATGACACCATCTGACACCGTCACCAAGCCGCTGATCGCACCGCGACCTGAGGGCACCGCATGCCGCACCGCTGCACTTCGCACCGCAGTAAGTGACGCCTGCCGACGCCAGCGCTCCTGACTTCAACAGAGAGGAGATCGACCTGCAACGCGTGTGACTTCAGGGGCCCCGATGACTCCTGCACCGACCTCCGGAACTGACGCCTGAGGACGCTGTGTTTTTAGAAACTCCACAAGAGGTCGGCGGCACCCTGCATTTCTAAAAGGTACTGTTTCCGGGTCTTCCCGACACCGTAGCTGGCCCGCGACGCAGCGGTCAGCCAGAACTCTTTTGATTTGTTTGCTCATCGAGCTATCGACATCAAGGTACTGTTTTTAAAGCGTATTTTGATAACTGTAGATTTTTAAGTATGTATTGTGGATTTTTATAGTTTTTGGTCTTGTATATAAGGTACACAGTCAAAATATTGAGTTGTAAATATCGACCTATACAAATATCGAGTTAGAAATATCGAAGGTAAAGAATATCGATGTCAAGAATATCGTGGGACAGAATATCGACCCTAAGGTAAGTAATATCGATTTTTTTTATATCGATGTAAGTAATATCGAAGTCAGTAATATCAATATCAAATATATCGATGTTAGTAATTTCGATGTTACTAATATCGATATTTGTACTATTGTTATGTATTTTAGTATGTATTTAATATGTATGTGTTATATGATTTTTGTTAAGTATTTTACTTGTTTTAAGTTATATGTGAACTATTTTCATATCTTTATAATGTTATTTTTTAGTCAATTTTATGTTTTAGTACCGGAGTGGGTTGTGGGTTTATAGGGGAATAGGGTGGGAAGTAATTTAATTAAATTAAATAAATTATTACTTTTTAGGAATTATAAGTTAATTTTAGTTAATTTTTGCGTTTAACTTCTGTAGCGGGTAGTGAGTTTATAGGGGAATTGGGTGGGAAGTATTTTAATTGTAATTAAGTAATGAATGATTTTTATTTATTGGTATTGATAAATTATGTATTTTTAATTAATAATTGATTGTCAATTAATAATTGTAATTGATAATTAATTGTTTTAATTGGTAATTAATATTAGTAATTGGTAATTAATGTATTTAGTTGGTAATTAATGTTTGTAATTGGTAGTTAATGTTTGTAATTGGTAGTTAATGTTTGTAATTGGTAATTAATGTATTTGATGTGTAATTAATTTTTGTAATTGGTAATTAATTTATTTAATTGGTAATTACATTATTTTTTATTGGAAATTATTTGTAAATAATTTGTAAATAATGTGTTATAAAAAGTATTTTTTGGCATACAAATAATATTATTGTTTAATGTTTTTTAATTGGTAATTAATTAATAATAATATTTGTTTTGTATTTACATTATTTTATTGCTTAAGATTTATCATTTGGTAACTATTATTTATGAATTGATATTTATTGTTAATTTATTGGTAATTATTTATTCAAAGTACTTTTTTCTTTAATAATAATGGGTATTTTTAAATGATGTTTAGTTATTTAAAATATTAAAACATTAATACATTTAAATATAAAAATTATTGTGAGAAGTTGGCCTGATATATGATGCTCACTAGTTCAAGTGATTACCTTGTATCAGTCCAAACAATCCTTATGGTGATTGGTTGTAAGTCAACCTTATAGACCAGCTATCCTAATGGTAGCATGGACAAAGCAGTCTTAGGCTAAACTCTTTTGGCATGTGAAGCCAGCTGTTTTACCACATATAACCCCTTGATCTTTGGACTGGGATGAGTGTGTGACATTGATCCACATTCGGTCCATCACCTGTTGTGTTTGCATATTCAACCCCTTGAATACCAAGTGAAAGGACACCACACAGGTTGTTATGAAAATAAACAATATATTTATTAATAACAAACACCTCTGAACTCTTTATGAGATCAGAGGGCTAAGCACATGACAAGACTCTTAGGAAAAATACGTTTAAGTTGCACGAATTACAATGGTGCCCTAGGGGCACCTCAAACCATATACTAAGTAAGTGGGTTGAGAAAGTCGATAGAAGTAATGGAGCTGTCCAGAGGCTGTAGGATCGCTGGGAATACACTACCCTAACCTTAGGTAAGTAATAGGAGGCCCACGGGATGCGTGTGCAGAGTGTGAACTCACACGCGAGATGCGTAACAAAGTCAATGGACAGTACAAATTAGGAAAAGGTAAGTATTAGACAGTTCTGACTAGCTAGGACTAAAACGACTGGAAACCTGGACACTAGGAGAGTCAATCTACCCTTGAGCACCGAAATGCTCTTGTTACCTCACCCATGGGCTGCGGGTGCATAGGTGTCAAAGTGTGTCTGGTTTCCGCGTTGAAGTCTATGGAGCCTTGAAGAAAGATGCTGCAGGCGACCAGGAGAAGCTGTCCGGAGTGTTCCAAGGGTGGATCAAGGAAGATGAAGACCTAAAAGCAGAGGGGACAATGTTCAAAGTCACTAGCCAGTGACTGGAGTGGAACCAGGAAAGAACCAGATGCTGTTGTCGCGATCAGGTGATGAGTGGACGCTGGACTCTGCAGCCACGTGGACCAGGAGGTGTCTTTGACGACCAGGATGGAGGCACGAGCTGTCCCACACAGGCTCTAGCTGTCGGTGGTGTTGGTTCCGTATTCGGCGTCAGAAGGTCTTGGCAAAGGCAACCCACGCGGTGAGTGGAAACGGCGTGTGGTGCGGACCAGGAGGGTCCGGGGTGCTTCTCCTTTGCAGGGAAGCAAGGGCCAGTCTGGAGCAACCAGACCAGCAGTGTGGATTTCAAGGATCGTCGTCTAGGAGGCCACTAGCCAGCCGGCAAGTGACCAGACAATGCTTCGAGCAGCAATCAAGAAAAAGGACCCCACGCGGATCTCGTGGATGCTGGAGGGCTGATCTTCTGCGCAGGAGCTGCTCGGGGCTGGGGCTTCTCAATCCCCAAAGCACTTCATGGAGGATGCCTCTGAAGTCGTGCTGGAAGCGAAGTTCAGTTTCTTCAAGATGGCCGGTCCCACATGTCTTGTCGCACCCACAGATCTCAGCTGTGCTGCAGATGTGAGTTGAGGTCGGAGAGGTCTGGAAGTCCGGGTCTCGTCGCGCTCTGAAGTCTGGATTCACCAGGGAAGACAACAAAGTGAACCGCTGGAACGCTTGATGGTGCCTGGTTGTGCAGGGTGGTCACTCCTTGGCCACAAGGGATATTTCTTCAGTCTTCTGTGGAGCAGAACATCGAAGTCCAGAGTTTCTTCTTGTAAAGTTTCAATTCAGGATAATCTAATTTGGAATGGGAACAGCTCCTACCTTTATTCTCCTAATGGGGGCTGTACTATCACTAGGTCCCTCCTATGGGTGGGACCAGGAAGGGGGGTGGTTACACCCCCTATCCTTTGTCCGGTTTCATGCCAGAGCTGGGGCTGGAGTGCCCCAGCAACTGGTTTGAGCCGGTGTATGCACAGGGCACCTTGTGTGCCCCAGGCATGTCTCATTCCTTTCAGGCCTGTCCTATCCAATACACACAATCCTGTCTGGGGTGGTGCTAGCGCCTCCCAAGGCAGGAAACCCTTTGTCCAGGCCTCCCTCGCTGGAAGGACTCCCAGCAGCAGGAGTTCAGACTCGTGTCTGTGGTGGCAGCATCCATTTTGTGATGCTGAGGCTCGAGTTAACTTTAACCGGGGTTCACAGTTACATACATGTTGTGTCCCTCTAAAAGGGTGGAATGCTACCCCCATCGCCAGAATTGGCGAGGGGGTAATATTCCAATTCGTATGACACCTTACCCAACATGTTTTGATAATGCTATGCCTAAGTTAGCAATAACCGCGAGGATTATAATGCACTTAAGAGTATATGGTATAGCGTTATCATGGAGACAGCTAAAGGACTTGGTTCCGAAAGCTGCAGACAGGCTCAGCTCATGCCAGAGCACTATCTCACATAATTCCAAGCACTCTGCCTCCAGGATTGTTAAGGCCTGCCATAGGAGTGATTTATAGGAGTATATGTGTCCATTTTAGGTTTAGATATAGGTATACTATATCTAAAGCAAAGGGTGACTACACCACCTTGTCCCAGCTGATTGATCAGCCAGTTGTGTCAGATTTGGATGGCCAGCCAGGGGTGGCATAATAATGCTGCAGCCCCTGGTAGGCCTTGGGTGCACTTATGCCCTGGGTACCTATGGTACACTGTACAAGGACTTACAAGAGTGACCCAATATCAATTAGATATGTACCTAAGGTACATGGAGTCCATTTTAACAGAGAGAGCAGGAAGCCTGGGGTCCTGGATAGCAGGATCCCAGGCCAACTATGTCGAAAACCAGCAAAACACTAGGCAAAAAGTTGGGGGCAACCATAGTCAGATATCCACCTTCCTACATAACCCCCCCCACCAAACGAAAGGAGATAAGGCTATCCTTGACCAGGTAAGCCTATATTGCCTGAGTGGCCATATGAGGAGGTGCATGCACTGGCATGGTGTGGTACTGAAATTCCGGACCCTGCTGTTCTACCGGTACCGAGGTCCAACACTCGCATCACAAAATATCGTCGTACCATGACAAATTTGGTATCGGCGGACCGGTAATGATTAGGACATTATCCCTATGCATTTGCGTCATGATTGAGTGATGCTACCACCCTTAAATCGTGGTTTCCGTTCCGAAACCTCGGACTCCATTTTGTAAACGGCATCCATCTTATGACTTGCCCTCATATAGTCAATTGATTAAGGCTGAGCTTGATCTGAAAGGACACGTCCACCTTAGCTGACTTCCCCATGACCTGGCCGAGCTGACTCCACTGCCTCCAGCCAAACCTGTTTGGGCAGCTCCTCGCCCAGTGGCCGAGTAAGATATCATCAAAGCACAACATGCCATAAACCATTCACCGCATACAGACCATGTTTTCTACACACGTACACCTGTCCGCGTTCCTTGTTTATGACCAGTTTTATGACAAGGAGGTGCCCTGGTTTATTGGGGTTTCATCGATATCTGATTGTAATTCCGGGCTAGGCTGAGTCATCTATCACCAAATGGACATCTAAAATATGGGTTAGCCTTCGTGACTTCGCTCTTTGCTTTATTGTGTAAATATGTCTATGACCATGTTGTAAACTTAAGAATTCTTGCCTGAAGTGCAATATTTTGTATAAAAGGAGAAGGCTGGTTCTGTAAAAACGAACAGTCTCCTGAGAACTTATGACCCGTGATGTTGTAATTCTAGGACACCTGTTAATTGGTTGCAGCCAATAAACCTCGATCTCTGACTTCAACTAGAAGACTCTGTGTTTCTGTAGTCCAGAACAGGGAGAACTCAGAGGTCTTCGGGTGTGATCCCCTGGCACCACCGGGTCTCTAAAAACCCGGCACCTCAGTTGGCGCCCAACTCGAGGCGATATCAAGCGGTGACGGTCCAAGCCAGATGTTCGTGAGGAGCTTCGTGTGAAAATTCCAGAGGACGGCCAGCCACTTCAGCGACCCCTGTATGTCGACTTGGTTCCGAAGGTCTTTGCTGCGAGGTTCCCCGCGTCCCGACGGCTACGAAGGACTGCTGCCCTGACTATCGCCCTGTTTTGGACCCAGTGATCCTTGGTAGAGCGAAACGATAGACGAGTCTTCTAGTGACGTCATCAATCTTCAATATTCAGTTAAGTATAAGCGGAGCGTCTCCCAGTCCTTAGTTTGGTTCTTAGTCTTTGGTATCCTCGAGATACGGTTTGTATTGGTACTTGCAAGCACCAAAACCGAGGGATTCGTGTATTCACGAAAATATCGTAGTTAGATAATCCCTTGAAGTTTGAAGCTCGACTAGTGAGCGAAGATGCCTGGTCTTAGCAGACTTGGAAACTTGTTTTGTCTTGGTTGTAGTAAGGACTCCCGATTAGAGGATTTGTGTCCGGTTCCTCCGATTGGAACTCCAACATAAGAGTTATACATAAAGCATGGAGTAGGCCCTATCACATATAATGAGGTGTGGATAAAATACACCCGCAAGGATGGTGTTTTAAAATGGCCCCAATATGGTAGTTTTGACTCAGAAGTATTAGACAACCTCGAGGTCAAACTGTTTAAGAAGAAAGCCCGGCCGGCGATGTTTGACTCTTTTCGCTTATGGCGCAAAGAAGCCAAACAGAAAGAAATGAAATTAGCAAAGAAGAATAAAAGAGGTATGTCAATGGTACAAGCCGCCATCGCATACAGGGATAATGAGGAAGAGCAGGAAAGTGAACAAATGCTTAGGAGCAAGAAACTAGCGGTAGATAAATGCTACCCGATGTTACCACATGAGGGACGAGATTCGAAAGGAACACCCGATAAAGATCCGTTAATGCCCCATTTGTTGAATTCGCCACCCCCATACACATCGAGTGTTGTTGGACCCCCGAAGCGTATTGTTATACCGCGCCCTGGCGCACGAAGTACAGCTCTTGCACAAGCACCAGCTCCTCTTCAGCTGGTTCCTACTTCTCCGGCGCAGCCTTCCTACCGCTCCACCTGTTTATTCTGATATTACCTCTGTTACCGCTTCGACTTCTTCTGCTGTTGCTTCGACTTCCTCTTTACATCAGCCTGTCTTTTCTGGCGCATCTGCCTCTCCGCAAGCTTCTCCTTCTGTTCGACAGAGAGTGGCAAGTACTGTCACTGGTCTGTTCTCACCTTTCTTTGGGTCGCCTAAAACGACCCCTAAAATAGGACGTAGACAGTTGCGTAGTCAACTACCGGATTATGAGGAAAGAGAAGTGCTAAATGAGTTAGCACGCAAATGGGTTACTGACACTGTTAGATATGATGTTCAGTCCGTTATGGAAGTTTTCCGTCAATGGGATGCGCCCACTCAGAGATATGTATTTGAAGAGATGTGTGTATATCTATGCGAAGATTTGGAGACGAATGATCCCAAACGCAAAATGCAGGAATTATTTCGTATGCGTTTTAAGTTCTATGAAGGCATGATTGTAGGTGCCGATGTTGGAAAAGCAATAGATCTATTACTATCCTATAGGAGTAAGGGAAACGCCTCTAGATCATTGTATGAAGATGATGTGTCAGGTAGGAAAAAGGCGCGACAGTACCCCATGAGAGAGGTTCCTCCAGTATGGAGGGAAGGTGATGCGAATGTAAATCCACCAATTCTGCCGCATTTCCAGCGTGTGTGGGTTCATGTCCCCTGGAAAAGATCTGAAGTCTTAGCACTCAAACAGACATTACCTGATCCCCGTAAAAATCCTGCAGGGTATTATAAGGAATTATCACAGACTGCAAGCTCATGTGTAATGAATTTAGCGGATATAGACATGTTGTTTGGGAATGTTGTTCCGCAGCCTTTGTGGAGTAAAATTCGTCATGCAGATCATGATCAGGAACTAGGTGACACGTGGGCTAATATTACTGCAACAGATACTAGACAAGTTGGTGGTTCCAAACCTGAGCCTTTAATAGCCGAACTTCCCGGTAGAATTATCGCATACATGAAAACATTAATGCCCGAATTGCGTGTAAATTGGGACAAGTTGTCTGCGTGCAAGCAAAAGAAAGACGAGAATGTGTCTAACTTTTTCACGAGATTTGAAGAGACTTTCACCGATCACAGTGGTCAGGATATGGCTACCGAGGGTGGCCAAAGATTGTTTGTAGACAAATTTGTACATAATCTGCTTCCTGAACTGTGCAATAAATTAAAAGATTCAGAAAGTGCTTGGGCTGTTTCCACGTCAGCGCAGATTTTAGCCACAGCCCAGTACTACGAAAACAGACGCAAAGACGAGCTAGATAAGGCAGACAAAAAGACTAAAGAGTTAAAAACTAAAGCTCTTCTCCAGCAAGCCTATCCGCCTCGCACTTCTAGTCAACCCAATTATCAACAGCCACAGCAGTATTCGAGAAACGCGCAAGGAAAAGAGTTTTCCCATCAGCGTTTTCCGTATGGCCCGAATCAGTGTGCCTATTGCAAAGAAGAAGGTCATTTCAAAAACAATTGTCCAACTCTAGCGCGACGTCTAAATGGTGTCTCCAGTGCAGGAAATAAAGGTGTTCAACAGGCTACTAGAGGTAGGGGCCGTGGAAATTTCCCCCAGAATACTACCTCAGAATTCTATGAATAGCTTTGATCAACAGAATAATGCGTCTTCTAGGTCAGCTCAGTACTATGTTGATGACTACTACCCAGAGAACGAGAATGAGGGTAATAATTTCTAGGACAGCCATGGACAAAGAGAGGGAGTTGTTTCAGTTCCAGTAGATCAGAATGGACCTTATGTCGAGGTGATTACATCAGGAGTATCGGAGCCATTTCTGCTGGATACTGGTGCTACAAAAAGTTTGATTATGCACTCAAAACTTCCTGGCGCACCTTTGTCTGGCGAAATGAATGTTTCAGTATGTTTTTCTGGCGCCCCAGTTAGAAACCCGATCTCTAGTCCTATGCCCCTTTCTGTTGGCCCATGCGAATTAGAAGCACCTCTTATTCTTACGACAGGTTGTGGCGAAAACTTGTTAGGTCTGGATCTGTTGAAAAGATTATATGCTACCTTGTACTGTTCTCCTTCCGGAGTACAACTTACACTTGGTAAGAAAGTGATTTCTTCAATATATCTGGCAAGGGAGAATGTTCCAATTGAATTGTCATCTCTTCCAGATATACTTTGGGCTAATGGTTCTAATGATGTAGGTCTTTTGGAGATAGCACCGTATGTCATAACATTGAAAACCAATGTTAGGTTGCCACGTATTCCCCAATATAGAATCTCAAGCGAATGTGAAAAGGCTTTGTTAGCGATCATTTACGATCTAATTGAGAAAGATGTAATTGAAGAAACAACAGGCAACATTTGTGACAGTCCTATTTTGCCTGTCTTAAAGCGCACTGATCCTTCACAGCCCCCTGTGTACAGGTTCGTGATTGATCTCAGAGAGGTCAATAAAATCGTTGTACCTCAGTTTCCAGTTGTCCCCGACATTACTGCCTTATTGACAATGGTTCCAGCTTCAGCCACTTGGTTTTCGGTGATTGACCTGAAGAATGCTTTCTTCAGCATCCCGATTGCTGAGGAGAGCAGAGATATTTTTGGCTTCAATTTAGGAGGACGAAGCTTCCGCTTTAAACGCGCTCCTCAGGGCTACTGTGAAAGTCCTATGCAAAGGTTGAGTGCATTACCTCTAGTGTAAATGCATCCCTGCAATTGGGCACTCAATAATGGTTCGTTGACTCCAATAAATGTAAACAACAAAGTTCAAGGTTAAAGTTCACTCTTGATTTTTATCGTTTTTGTTAAACTGATACATTCTCAGTTATTCACTATCCAAACTTTTCTCAGTTTTTAGTTTCATGGTGAACCCAAGATTCTTAAGCATGCGAGCTCCGATGCATTTCGAGCCGGAGGGCCCTTTGTCAAGGAGCACTACAAAAAATACATAACGGACTCATCAATGTCTGAAAATCATATTCATAACATAATACAGTGCTGGTGAGTGCATAAGAGGATAACCAATATGGGTCATGCGGTAGAGGAAAAGAAAAAATATAGGAGGGTGGTGGGAGGGTGTATCGAAAAGTTCAAAAGGCAGTGAGTGACAGGTGGGGTGTTCGGGTAGGGTGGGGAAGGGTGTTTAAGCTAAGAACGGCGATGGGGCAAGGGTTGCCATTAATGCAAAAACGTTGCGAAAGGTGAGGCTACCGGAGTTACTAACAATCGGGTGACATGCAATAGGTATCAATGTCTCGTGCACGCGAGACGTGAGGCTACCAGAATTATTAAAATTCGAGTGACATGCAAGAGGTATCAATATCTCGTGCAAGCGAGACTTACGAGACTTTTCAGGTTTCCTCGGTCGGCGGAGCCTGAAGAAAACAATCAAACGATCAGTGAGCGTGACCGCTGACTCGCAACGAGGCGCGCGTTGGTGATTTAAATTAAGGAGACAAGCACTTACGTGATATGCTGGTAGTTTAGTGCGGAGTCCAGCAAGGAGAGTTTCAACAGGCGACCGGAGTTCAGAAAGACTCCGTGAAGTTCGCGAGCAAGTGCTCCGTGAGCGTTATGAGTGTGAAGGCGAGCAGGGTAGTGAAAATAAAAAACGGACTATGGGAATGCTCGTGCCTAGGGTGGCCATTGTTAAGAGGAGTGAAACGTCAGGGAAAAGAGTGGTGGATTTAATGAAACAGTGGGTGAACAAGCAGTGTGGGCCAATGATGGTAGCAAAGTGCATAATATGTACCCGAAGGGTACTACAGGTAACAACTCAATTCCAACCGATCATTGAGGCCATGAGGCTTCATGGCCTGAAGTCTGTAAATCCAGGATGTTTCTCTTTGGAGAAGCGTCTTGTTGGTGTCTCTTCCTTCTGTGTTCAGCACCATCTCAAGAACCAGAAACTTAAGTTGTGCTACGTTGTGGTTCGCTTCAATGAAATGAGCAGCGATGCTGGATTTTGTGTTTTTGGTTCTGATGTTAGATTTGTGTTCATTAACACGAGTCTTGATCTTCCTGGTTGTTTTTCCCACATAGATCATGCCGCATGGGCATTTCAACAGATATATTAAGTTGCATGAGTCGCATGTAGCGTTGACTTTCAGTTTAATTTCAAATCCCCTCATGGGATGGTTGATTGAGGTACCTTTTATGATGTTATTGCAGTTGTTGCAATTGTGGCATGGACGGGTGCCTGTGTAGGTGCAATGTTCAGGAGATTTTTTGGATAAAGTTTCTTTGATATTCTCCGCTCTGGTGTAAGCGAAGATGGGTGCTTCTTTGAACAAATCACCAAAATCAGGTTCGGAGGATAGGATGCGCCAGTGTTTCATGATAATGCTTCTGAATGTTTGACTGGCTGTAGAGTATTTGCTGACAAGTACTAGTCTTTTGTTTTCCTTTTTCGGGGTGCCCTTCAGGGCTTCCACACGGGAAATAGTAGATGCACGTGATATGGCTTCATCGATGATTCCTGTAGGGTATCCTCGTTTAATGAACCTTTTTGCCATGTGTTCCATTTGTTGGATACTTGTTTCTGGGTCAGATACAATGCGTTTGATTCTAAGCATCTGGCTGAAGGGAAGGTGTTTTTTCAGAGAATTTTGATGAAAGCTAGAGTGATGCAGGGTGTTGTTGCGGTCCGTGCTTTTACGATATAGGTCTGTTTGTAAGCCTTGGTCTGTGGATCTTATGAGTACATCTAGAAAAGTGATTTCTTCATTACTGATGTTCCATGTGAGCTCAATGCGATGATCTTTAGAATTGAGGTCTTTAAGGACATTTTCCAGGTTTTCTTGAGAGTCTTTCCACACAAAAAACAGATCGTCTATGTAGCGTGCGTAAAATTTCAAGTTGTTGGTCCAGTTGCTGTCAGAGTAGATATGATTAAGTTCGAAATCACCCATGTAGATATTGGCGTAGGTCGGTGCTGCGCAGTTTCCCATGGCCATCCCAGACATTTGTAGATACCAGTTTTTGTCGTATGAGAAATAACTGTGGTAGAGAGTGAATATCATTAATTCTAAGATGAAGGTTTGAAGTTGACCCGTAATGTCACTCTGTAGTAAGGCTTTTTCTACTGCCTCGATGCCACCATTGTGGGGGATTGAGGTGTACAGACTTTTGACGTCTGCTGTGCACAAGATTATTTGTTCGTTCTCTCTAATAGGTATAGAAGACAATTTGGTCAGGAAGTCTGTGGTGTCTTTGATGTGACTTTGTAGATTGGTTACGGACGGTTGGAGGTAACGATCAATGAATTTCCTGATCGGTTCATGTATTGACCCTCTTGTGGACACGATTGGTCGGAATGGTGGGTTCCTGAGGTTTTTGTGGATCTTAGGTAACATGGTGATTGTAGGGCTTTTTGGATGTTCGACTGTTAGGAATCTCTTTGTTCTCTCATCTATGATATCGTCATCAAACGCTTTATTGATCAATAACATCAAGTCTGCTTTGAATTGTTCAGTAGGTTTCCCGTTTAGTACCATGTAGGTATCCTGATCTCTGATATGCTCATTGATTCTTTGATGGTATAGATCGGAATTCAAGATGACTAAAGCTCCTCCTTTGTCTGCTTTTAGACATTTGATTGAAGTGTTATTAGCTATCTTCCTTAAGGTGTCCTTATCTTTGGTAGTGAGATTTTGTTGGTGTTTTTTACGAAAGTTGATCTTTGAGATGTCTTGCTTTACTAACATCTCAAATGTGTCAATGCTCTTGTGGCTTAGTGGAGGCATGTAGGTGCTAGACGGTCTTAAGCCTAATAGCAAGTCTGGTTTGGTTTCAGTTGGAGGTTCCAGAACTTTGTCAAAAAAGTGTCGCAAACGTAGTTTGCGAGTGAACTTAAAGGTACTGACTTCCAATTCAAGAAGGTTGGTGTTGTTGGTGGGTATGAATGACATACCTTTCTGTAACACATTAATTTTGTGATCTTTGAATTGGGTATCCGAAATGTTAATGACTAGCGATTCTTCCTCGCTTTCGGTTTGGTCTTTGTAAGTTGTTGGGGGTCTGTTGCTTCTTTTTCCAGCCCTTTTGCCCCGCCTGGGTCGTCGGTTGTGCCTGGGCCTGATTCTAAAAAAGGCTCAGGAGTGGTGGAGTTGGACTCAGTTGAAGTTGGGGTTTGCGATGGTTTCTGGCTCCTTGTTTCTGAGGCGGTTGTTGCTTCCACTGTTGTTTTTCTAGGTGGACGGTTGGAGGTGGCACTTCCTGATGAGGAAGTGTCTGTATTCTGGCTATAAGGCTTATTGCGTCTGCGTTGGGCGTAGACGTCCGCCCACGTGTAAACTTCCCCTAATTTGTAATCCAGTGTATCCCGGCAGAATTTCCGGATTTTCGTTCATTTATTTCTTTGGTATGTTTATCCAGCTGATTGTTGATATCTTCCAGGATCACACTCAATTCTTCGGGGTTGATTGCCTCTTTTAATTCTGTTTCGATGTCTGTGATTTCTTTGGTGAGTTCAGAAAGTATTTCGGATAGTTCCTCCACGATGAGCAAAATAAGATCCAGGCTGCACTTGTTTAAGATGGCGTTCCATCTTTCTTGGAAAGCTTCTGAGTTCTTACATAAAGAGGGCTTTAAGGCTATCCGGAGGCCTCTAGGTATGCGTAGCGCCTTGTGGTACTTGATTAATGTATTTGCATGAAGCTTTTGGTTAATCCTTCGTTTGGAAAGGTATTATAGTTGTTTAGCACATTGCTCCTTGGTCCTACTTGTGGTGGCTTGTGATAAATCTTCATTGATGAGTGCGTAGATGCGTTCCGTTTCTTCAGATCCAAATGCCAATAAGCTGGCTCGTGCTTCAGTGGACTTAGATATTTCGTCGTATTGCATTTTGCAATTGTGTGGAAAGTGGCGTGCTGCCTGCCCGTTGGACAGTGGGCGTGAAATCTAGAAAATGTGTGGGCACGGCGCACTGCGCTAAATTTATGGTGTGAATATTTTACTAAAGGTGCTTGGTTGAGGATAACTATTTTGATGAGTTTTTAGGTGCTCCAGCAGGTGACGTAACTGTCCTGGTACGCCGGAAAACTATGCAAAGGTTGAGTGCATTACCTCTAGTGTAAATGCATCCCTGCAATTGGGCACTCAATAATGGTTCGTTGACTCCAATAAATGTAAACAACAAAGTTCAAGGTTAAAGTTCACTCTTGATTTTTATCGTTTTTGTTAAACTGATACATTCTCAGTTATTCATTATCCAAACTTTTCTCAGTTTTTAGTTTCATGGTGAACCCAAGATTCTTAAGCATGCGAGCTCCGATGCATTTCGAGCCGGAGGGCCCTTTGTCAAGGAGCACTACAAAAAATACATAACGGACTCATCAATGTCTGAAAATCATATTCATAACATAATACAGTGCTGGTGAGTGCATAAGAGGATAACCAATATGGGTCATGCGGTAGAGGAAAAGAAAAAATACAGGAGGGTGGTGGGAGGGTGTATCGAAAAGTTCAAAAGGCAGTGAGTGACAGGTGGGTGTTCGGGTAGGGTGGGGAAGGGTGTTTAAGCTAAGAACGGCGATGGGGCAAGGGTTGCCATTAATGCAAAAACGTTGCGAAAGGTGAGGCTACCGGAGTTACAAACAATCGGGTGACATGCAATAGGTATCAATGTCTCGTGCACGCGAGACGTGAGGCTACCAGAATTATTAAAATTCGAGTGACATGCAAGAGGTATCAATATCTCGTGCAAGCGAGACTTACGAGACTTTTCAGGTTTCCTCGGTCGGCGGAGCCTGAAGAAAACAATCAAACGATCAGTGAGCGTGACCGCTGACTCGCAACGAGGCGCGCGGTGGTGATTTAAATTAAGGAGACAAGCACTTACGTGATATGCTGGTAGTTTAGTGCGGAGTCCCGCAAGGAGGGTTTCAACAGGCGACCGGAGTTCAGAAAGACTCCGTGAAGTTCGCGAGCAAGTGCTCCGTGAGCGTTATGAGTGTGAAGGCGAGCAGGGTAGTGAAAATAAAAAACGGACTATGGGAATGCTCGTGCCTAGGGTGGCCATTGTTAAGAGGAGTGAAACGTCAGGGAAAAGAGTGGTGGATTTAGTGAAACAGTGGGTGAACAAGCAGTGTGGGTCAATGATGGTAGCAAAGTGCATAATATGTACCCGAAGGGTACTACAGGTAACAACTCAATTCCAACCGATCATTGAGGCCATGAGGCTTCATGGCCTGAAGTCTGTAAATCCAGAATGTTTCTCTTTGGAGAAGCGTCTTGTTGGTGTCTCTTCCTTCTGTGTTCAGCACCATCTCAAGAACCAGAAACTTAAGTTGTGCTACGTTGTGGTTCGCTTCAATGAAATGAGCAGCGATGCTGGAATTTGTGTTTTTGGTTCTGATGTTAGATTTGTGTTCATTAACACGAGTCTTGATCTTCCTGGTTGTTTTTCCCACATAGATCATGCCGCATGGGCATTTCAACAGATATAATAAGTTGCATGAGTCGCATGTAGCGTTGACTTTCAGTTTAATTTCAAATCCCCTCATGGGATGGTTGATTGAGGTACCTTTTATGATGTTATTGCAGTTGTTGCAATTGTGGCATGGACGGGTGCCTGTGTAGGTGCAATGTTCAGGAGATTTTTTGGATAAAGTTTCTTTGATATTCTCCGCTCTGGTGTAAGCGAAGATGGGTGCTTCTTTGAACAAATCACCAAAATCAGGTTCGGAGGATAGGATGCGCCAGTGTTTCATGATAATGCTTCTGAATGTTTGACTGGCTGTAGAGTATTTGCTGACAAGTACTAGTCTTTTGTTTTCCTTTTTCGGGGTGCCCTTCAGGGCTTCCACACGGGAAATAGTAGATGCACGTGATATGGCTTCATCTATGATTCCTTTAGGGTATCCTCGTTTAATGAACCTTTTTGCCATGTGTTCCATTTGTTGGATACTTGTTTCTGGGTCAGATACAATGCGTTTGATTCTAAGCATCTGGCTGAAGGGAAGGTGTTTTTTCAGAGAATTTTGATGAAAGCTAGAGTGATGCAGGGTGTTGTTGCGGTCCGTGCTTTTACGATATAGGTCTGTTTGTAAGCCTTGGTCTGTGGATCTTATGAGTACATCTAGAAAAGTGATTTCTTCATTACTGATGTTCCATGTGAGCTCAATGCGATGATCTTTAGAATTGAGGTCTCTAAGGGCATTTTCCAGGTTTTCTTGAGAGTCTTTCCACACAAAAAACAGATCGCCTATGTAGCGTGCGTAAAATTTCAAGTTGTTGGTCCAGTTGCTGTCAGAGTAGATATGATTAAGTTCGAAATCACCCATGTAGATATTGGCGTAGGTCGGTGCTGCGCAGTTTCCCATGGCCATCCCAGACATTTGTAGATACCAGTTTTTGTCGTATGAGAAATAACTGTGGTAGAGAGTGAATATCATTAATTCTAAGATGAAGGTTTGAAGTTGACCCGTAATGTCACTCTGTAGTAAGGCTTTTTCTACTGCCTCGATGCCACCATTGTGGGGGATTGAGGTGTACAGACTTTTGACGTCTGCTGTGCACAAGATTATTTGTTCGTTCTCTCTAATAGGTATAGAAGACAATTTGGTCAGGAAGTCTGTGGTGTCTTTGATGTGACTTTGTAGATTGGTTACGGACGGTTGGAGGTAACGATCAATGAATTTCCCGATCGGTTCATGTATTGACCCTCTTGTGGACACGATTGGTCGGAATGGTGGGTTCCTGAGGTTTTTGTGGATCTTAGGTAACATGGTGATTGTAGGGCTTTTTGGATGTTCGACTGTTAGGAATCTCTTTGTTCTCTCATCTATGATATCGTCATCAAACGCTTTATTGATCAATAACATCAAGTCTGCTTTGAATTGTTCAGTAGGGTTCCCGTTTAGTACCATGTAGGTATCCTGATCTCTGATATGCTCATTGATTCTTTGATGGTATAGATCGGAATTCAAGATGACTAAAGCTCCTCCTTTGTCTGCTTTTAGACATTTGATTGAAGTGTTATTAGCTATCTTCCTTAAGGTGTCCTTATCTTTGGTAGTGAGATTTTGTTGGTGTTTTTTACGAAAGATTATTCACACCATAAATTTAGCGCAGTGCGCCGTGCCCACACATTTTCTAGATTTCACGCCCACTGTCCAACGGGCAGGCAGCACGCCACTTTCCACACAATTGCAAAATGCAATACGACAAAATATCTAAGTCCACTGAAGCACGAGCCAGCTTATTGGCATTTGGATCTGAAGAAACGGAACGCATCTACGCACTCATCAATGAAGATTTATCACAAGCCACCACAAGTAGGACCAAGGAGCAATGTGCTAAACAACTATTATACCTTTCCAAACGAAGGATTAACCAAAAGCTTCATGCAAATACATTAATCAAGTACCACAAGGCGCTACGCATACCTAGAGGCCTCCGGATGGCCTTAAAGCCCTCTTTATGTAAGAACTCAAAAGCTTTCCAAGAAAGATGGAACGCCATCTTAAACAAGTGCAGCCTGGATCTTATTTTGCTCATCGTGGAGGAACTATCCGAAATACTTTCTGAACTCACCAAAGAAATCACAGACATCGAAACAGAATTAAAAGAGGCAATCAACCCCGAAGAATTGAGTGTGATCCTGGAAGATATCAACAATCAGCTGGATAAACATACCAAAGAAATAAATTAACGAAAAATCCGGAAATTCCGCCGGGATACACTGGATTACAAATTAGGGGAAGTTTACACGTGGTTGGACGTCTACGCCCAACGCAGACGCAATAAGCCTTATAGCCAGAATACAGACACTTCCTCATCAGGAAGTGACACCTCCAACCGTCCACCTAGAAAAACAACAGCGGAAGCAACAACCGACTCAGAAACAAGGAGCCAGAAACCATCGCAAACCCCAACTTCAACTGAGTCCAACTCCACCACTCCTGAGCCTTTTTTAGAATCAGGCCCAGGCACAACCGACGACCCAGGCGGGGCAAAAGGGCTGGAAAAAGAAGCAACAGACCCCCAACAACTTACAAAGACCAAACCGAAAGCGAGGAAGAATCGCTAGTCATTAACATTTCGGATACCCAATTCAAAGATCACGAAATTAATGTGTTACAGAAAGGTATGTCATTCATACCCACTGTTGGACCCGGGCCTTTATGGCTGGTTCACCCCTGAACTTTTTGCTTTTTGATGGCGACCTGGTGTTCATGATTTCTGGCTTGGCGCACTTTTTCCCTGGGTCCCAGAGTGAAAGTGCGTGCGTGTAGTATGGCTGGCCTGCCCTCCCATAGGAATGCATGGGGAATGTGTGTGCCCCTGGTAGTTCCTGATGCGTGGGGAGTGCAGGCTCGAGTTTGGTATGCTTAAACTCGTGAGAGTGAATGCTGCGAGATGGTGTCTGCGGCATGTGTGTGTCTAGTTGGGAAGTGCTACTTCTGGACATTGAGATATGTGTGCAGTGAGGGTGCTGGAGCGTGATTGGCTGGAGCTGGCTGGCATGCCAGGCTCCAGGAAGTCTGGATGGGTCTGCCCGGTGGTGAGTGGGAGATTAGCATGAGTGATGTGTGGGAGGAGTGTACCTGTGTCCTGGATGGGCTGGGTTTTCCCCACACAATGCTGGCTCCGCCCCCCTGTGGTGTGTCTAACGACCCTAGCCTCCCCAGTGAATGAAATGGGTGGCTGGGCCATCAAGGGTGCTCCAGAACCAGATGCGACTGGTTTCTCCCCCACCCTGCACCTACAGACAAAGGATTTCAGTGTATAAAAATGGGGCTGTGTCCCCACTGAAATTGTTCTCTTCTAGGATCTCGAGGGGGCTGCTGCTGCTGCTGCTGCTGGGGCCAGGAGGAACCGCCACTTGGACTACCTCCCTGCCTGGAGGGCCAGTGAGCTGGCCCCTGGCCCAGCCTTGCCCCCCTGCCTACCTAAGGACTTTGCTGGAACTCTGTCCTGCTGAGGGAACCTGGGAGCGCTGTGCTTGTGCTCCCAGCGCCTGGGAGCACGTTGGACTTTCCCTGGAGCACCTGGAAGCGCTTTGTTTGCCTTTGGCGCTTGAGAGCGCTTTATTGTTGGTCCTAGCGCTGGGGAGTGCTGTTGTGCACAGCCGGTGCCCACCCGGCATTTGGCCGCCTGATCTGCCGATTCGCGGCGCGTAGCGAGTGCCACCTCGCTTTATTGTTAACTTACCGAGCCGGTGCCCACCCGGCATTGCCCCGTACTTTGCTGTTGTAAATACCTCGAGGGAGCCCACTCCTCGGGTACTGGGAGCCCGCCTGCCTACCTGGAACGGGCCGCCGCGCTGCCCGCGACGACCCGGAAGTATCTGGCCGACCGGCCAATCGCAGCGCGGCCCCTGAGAGGCCGACCGGAAGTCCCGCCTCCGCAACCAGGCAAGCGAGGAGAGAGGCGCCGCCAGCGAGGCTCCGAGGAAGAGGAGCCCCGCGCTGCAGAGGAGGAGACGCCTCCAGCCGGCAGACACCCGGTGAGTGCCTGAGAAGGGAGAGGGGCGTCGGGACACATTGCCGGTGTCCGCCCCTCCCCCGTAGCGCGACCTCGCGCTCGTGAAGATTGGGAGCCCCGAGGCTCCAGGGGCATTGATTGATTCCCGAGTCCCCCGTGAGGGACTCCAACGATCCTGGGCATAAGAGTAGAGAGCCTGCGAGGCTCTGGTGGCATTTTAAGTCTTTAGAGCCCGAGAGGCTTCAGGGGAACATCTGCGTTTTCGAGCCCACGAGGCTCCGAGCTCCCCATTGTCCTGCGAGCCCAGAGAGAGGCTCACCGCCTGTGTTTAGAGCGCTGAAGCTCTACCTTTGCACATTTTGCTTTGTGAGCCCTCCTGGCTCCAACGTGGTGCATCATATTTAACAACTGTCCAGCACTTAGTGGACAGTTGCTACGATTAGGCTGGGTGTACTTTTTGGCTTATTACAGCCTGCCCTGACTTTGGGACACAGGGACTGCCACAGGTTGTGGCTCATGGGAAGGTTTACGCAATTGCTTGTGCTCGCACCGCTGAATGTGTTCTGAAGCATCATGTGTCTTTCCTTGCATACACCGCTGAATGTAGGTTCTGCATCATGTGTTTTCTTGTGCTCGCACCTCTGAATGTGTTTGGATACATCATGTGTTCTCTTTCCCTACACCGCTGAATGTTAATGCATCATGTGTAATGTTCCTATGCTTATACCCCTAGATGTTGGTGATTCCTAGGTGGTTGCTTTTCTCCTAGTACAGGTGTTGCTAGTTGAGGTCTTTTGTTCCCTGCGCAATAGTTGCCTAAGGTGGTTAGGGTTGCGTAGGAGGTTCTTATGCTTTACCAGTAATTACTGGTTGTGTGCTAATTTGTGATACACGTTCTATTTTGGTTCTAAAAGTATTCTATGTACTAATTACTATTCCTAAAAAGTGATGATTCCTGACAGTGGTCCAGGTGGCCCTGTCTTGTAAATATCCCCCCTGTAAATTCTGCCCGTGCCTGTTGGCACAGTGTAACCAAATGTATGTTTTATCTAATGTGTTTTTGATATAATACAAAGGCTATTTTTATATAACCTTGTGTGGAGTTTCCTTTGTGGTGGGCCTTGGGTGTTGTTGCTGGGTGCGCGCGCAAACACTTAACCTACATAGCCTCCAAGTTTAGCCTTGACTGCTCGCGCCACGTTACCTAGAGGGCGAGAGAGGGGTTATCTTGGTGTGTGACTCCCTTGCCCTGACACTTAGAAATGGCGATCCCTGACTGACCTCGACGCGAGTCTTGGCCGGCCAGGGTCCCGTTTCTAACATTGGTGGCAGGCGGTGAGGATCCGGATTTGTGTTTGCGTTGTACTGCAGTGGCAACAGGCCACACTTCAAAGCTCTGCATTTTAGATAATTACATGTTGGGGATTATTGTCCTTTGAAGTTCTAGTATTTCTTTTTCCAAAGAGTGTCCAGTACATTTGTCCCCTGCCCTGCTCCCAGAGTTTGGTACCTGTGTCACGTGTGGTCAGGTTGAGAAATCAGGGGTGGTAAAAACTGCCTTACCGGTCCGAGGGGAGGGTGTGCGTGGATGAATGGTGTGTTGCCTGGACAGATTAGTATGAGTTCTCTTTAGTAGGGAGCTTGCTGAAATACTTTTGAACCGTGTGCTCTCGCTTCAGCTCTGACAGTTAAGTCCCCTGTGTTGCACGTGTCTGTGAGCATCCTGTCAAGATGGAATCTCCTTTTAACCTCTGTGGTCTGTTTAAGTACAGTATGCATGAGTTGGTACGGTTATGTAAGGAGAGAGACATCCCAGTGAGTGAGTCAGACACCCAGTCCAAGCTTAGGGATAACATGATCCTGTGGCAGAAGAGTGACTGGGAGCGTGAGCACAGTGAGAGGGATAGGGCCCGGGCCGCACACCATGAGGGTGGTGGGTCTGAGGGGAGCCCTGAAGAGTCTGATGTGGAGAGTGAGTTTGACAGTGAATGGGCGCCAGCAGAGAGCGAGTACCCCCTAGATAGGGAGTCCCTTGCTGGGTCCAGTGTCAGATGTAGCACCCCATCCCTTTCCCTGTCCCCAGAGGAGTGGGTGGATAGGAGAGAAGAGAGGGAGCACCAGTTGGCCATGGAGAAGCTCAGGTTAGAGCATGCCAGAGAGATGGCGCAGCTGGGTGTGAATGAGCGGACTGCAGAGGCTGAGAGGGCCTTGGCCAGGGAGAAGATAGCCCTAGAGGGTAGGTTATCCCCTGACCGCAGTCATAGTTTTCTGGATTCCCCAGGGAGGGTTGGATCCAGTGGTGGCAGCAAGAGAGAGTTTGGTGCGGGAAGTGCCATGCCCCGTTTCCAAAGAGTGGTACCTTGTTCCCGAGAGGACACATACAGGTTGAAGTTCAGGAGCAGTAGGAGACTGCCTCACCAGGATTGGGCGGATTATGTGGATGATTGTCATGATGCCCTGCTTGATTGGTTAGAGGTTCATGGGGAACCTGATTTTGATGGACTACTCAACCTTGTTATCAGAGAGCAGTTGCTCAATTGTTTTGTGCCAGAGTTGCGCAAACACCTGTCAAGAGGTGACTACGTGTGTCCTTGGGACATTGCAAAGGAAGCAGACCGCTGGGAAGGTGCCAGTGGTTCTGACACGTCATGGGTGAGTGAACCCGAGAGTAGTGGGTTAGGTATCTTCCAGACCAGTGTGGTGGAAGAGGCTCAGAGTAGCCCAGCTAGGTCCCAGTGTAGCGAGAGGGGTGAAGGGGCTCACGTCTTGTCTCCGTGGAGTAAGAGTGAGTGGGGGACTGAGTGTTCCCAGGTGCCCGAAACCCAGTCTCAGAACCTGGATGGTTTCTTGAGGGAACACCAGGTTAGGGATCTAGGCTGTCCTGTTAGACCCCTTGAGGGTGATCCCCTAGTGTCTAGAGAACCTGGAGTATCTTTAAATAGTGTTCCAGTGGTTCTAGTGTCTGGCAGTGCCACTCCAGTTGGGGGGGCACGGAAGTCTGAAGTGAGGAGTGATTGGGGGAGTTCCCCAGTGGGAGAACCAGTGGGTCAGGGACTACCCAGTTGGGCGAAGTTCCCGTTTAGTGACCATGGTGACACCACTTCTGTTCTGGGGGATCTTCCCGCACTGTCAGGTGGACAGGAGACGGGAGATCTGCGCCAGACAGACAGTCACACAGCACATGAGTTATGTGTTAGCCTCAGGGGGATGGTGAGTGAGTCCCCAGAAGTCCTGGAGTGCCAGGCAATTATCCCACCTAGAGGTTTAGACCGAAGGTTGGGAGGCCAGGTTCAGGATCGGCCTGACCTGAAGGGTGGGACTTCTGTAACCAGAGTCCTAGCCAGTGCTTCTTCCAGGGGTACCTCTCCAGCTGGGAGGGTGCAGAACTCTGGAAGGGGGTGCAGAGGGTGGGAGAGCCCGCCTCTGACCCCGGCGCAACCTGAGGGGTTAAACCCTGGGTTGGAATGGCGTTCTAGGTGTACCCCTCGCAGGAGGTGGAGGAACCCTAGACGAAGAGGTAGGGGGAGGAGAGCCTTCCCTGAGACTCCTGGTCCACCTAAGGTTGTAGACCCTAGGCTGGAGAACCAGTGGCAGTCTGACCCTGTCTTGCGGACAGGAAGAGTGGAGAGTGGCTACTATGTGCCAGGGGTTACTACCCCCCACTCGGTGAGTAGGCAGGAACCAGTGGTACCTGGGTGGCCTAGGGCCTGGTCCTGGCCGCGGACAGCTAGGGAGTACCAGTGGGGTAGCCCAGTTGTTCCAGTTGGTGGTTTGAGAAGGAATCCCAGGGGTTCACAGTGGCGTGGAACAGGACGGTGTCCCGGCAGTGGCGGGCCCGTGTCCGTGTTCTTTCGCCCAAAGCAGGGAAGCCCATCACGGTGGTGATCGGTCTACCCTGCGTTTTGGCTGGAAGGGGGTTGTGTTGGACCCGGGCCTTTATGGCTGGTTCACCCCTGAACTTTTTGCTTTTTGATGGCGACCTGGTGTTCATGATTTCTGGCTTGGCGCACTTTTTCCCTGGGTCCCAGAGTGAAAGTGCGTGCATGTAGTATGGCTGGCCTGCCCTCCCATAGGAATGCATGGGGAATGTGTGTGTCCCTGGTAGTTCCTGATGCGTGGGGAGTGCAGGCTCGAGTTTGGTATGCTTAAACTCGTGAGAGTGAATGCTGCGAGATGGTGTCTGCGGCATGTGTGTGTCTAGTTGGGAAGTGCTACTTCTGGACATTGAGATATGTGTGCAGTGAGGGTGCTGGAGCGTGATTGGCTGGAGCTGGCTGGCATGCCAGGCTCCAGGAAGTCTGGATGGGTCTGCCCGGTGGTGAGTGGGAGATTAGCATGAGTGATGTGTGGGAGGAGTGTACCTGTGTCCTGGATGGGCTGGGTTTTCCCCACACAATGCTGGCTCCGCCCCCCTGTGGTGTGTCTAACGACCCTAGCCTCCCCAGTGAATGAAATGGGTGGCTGGGCCATCAAGGGTGCTCCAGAACCAGATGCGACTGGTTTCTCCCCCACCCTGCACCTACAGACAAAGGATTTCAGTGTATAAAAATGGGGCTGTGTCCCCACTGAAATTGTTCTCTTCTAGGATCTTGAGGGGGCTGCTGCTGCTGCTGCTGCTGGGGCCAGGAGGAACCGCCACTTGGACTACCTCCCTGCCTGGAGGGCCAGTGAGCTGGCCCCTGGCCCAGCCTTGCCCCCCTGCCTACCTAAGGACTTTGCTGGAACTCTGTCCTGCTGAGGGAACCTGGGAGCGCTGTGCTTGTGCTCCCAGTGCCTGGGAGCACGTTGGACTTTCCCTGGAGCGCCTGGAAGCGCTTTGTTTGCCTTTGGCGCTTGAGAGCGCTTTATTGTTGGTCCTAGCGCTGGGGAGCGCTGTTGTGCACAGCCGGTGCCCACCCGGCATTTGGCCGCCTGATCTGCCGATTCGCGGCGCGTAGCGAGTGCCACCTCGCTTTATTGTTAACTTACCGAGCCGGTGCCCACCCGGCATTGCCCCGTACTTTGCTGTTGTAAATACCTCGAGGGAGCCCACTCCTCGGGTACTGGGAGCCCGCCTGCCTACCTGGAACGGGCCGCCGCGCTGCCCGCGACGACCCGGAAGTATCTGGCCGACCGGCCAATCGCAGCGCGGCCCCTGAGAGGCCGACCGGAAGTATCGCCTCCGCAACCAGGCAAGCGAGGAGAGAGGCGCCGCCAGCGAGGCTCCGAGGAAGAGGAGCCCCGCGCTGCAGAGGAGGAGACGCCTCCAGCCGGCAGACACCCGGTGAGTGCCTGAGAAGGGAGAGGGGCGTCGGGACACATTGCCGATGTCCGCCCCTCCCCCGTAGCACGACCTCGCGCTCGTGAAGATTGGGAGCCCCGAGGCTCCAGGGGCATTGATTGATTCCCGAGTCCCCCGTGAGGGACTCCAACGATCCTGGGCATAAGAGTAGAGAGCCTGCGAGGATCTGGTGGCATTTTAAGTCTTTAGAGCCCGAGAGGCTTCAGGGGAACATCTGCGTTTTCGAGCCCACGAGGCTCCGAGCTCCCCATTGTCCTGCGAGCCCAGAGAGAGGCTCACCACCTGTGTTTAGAGCGCTGAAGCTCTACCTTTGCACATTTTGCTTTGTGAGCCCTCCTGGCTCCAACGTGGTGCATCATATTTAACAACTGTCCAGCACTTAGTGGACAGTTGCTACGTTTAGGCTGGGTGTACTTTTTGGCTTATTACAGCCTGCCCTGACTTTGGGACACAGGGACTGCCACAGGTTGTGGCTCATGGGAAGGTTTGCGCAATTGCTTGTGCTCGCACCGCTGAATGTGTTCTGAAGCATCATGTGTCTTTCCTTGCATACACCGCTGAATGTAGGTTCTGCATCATGTGTTTTCTTGTGCTCGCACCTCTGAATGTGTTTGGATACATCATGTGTTCTCTTTGCCTACACCGCTGAATGTTAATGCATCATGTGTAATGTTCCTATGCTTATACCCCTAGATGTTGGTGATTCCTAGGTGGTTGCTTTTCTCCTAGTACAGGTGTTGCTAGTTGAGGTCTTTTGTTCCCTGCGCAATAGTTGCCTAAGGTGGTTAGGGTTGCGTAGGAGGTTCTTATGCTTTACCAGTAATTACTGGTTGTGTGCTAATTTGTGATACACGTTCTATTTTGGTTCTAAAAGTATTCTATGTACTAATTACTATTCCTAAAAAGTGATGATTCCTGACAGTGGTCCAGGTGGCCCTGTCTTGTAAATATCCCCCCTGTAAATTCTGCCCGTGCCTGTTGGCACAGTGTAACCAAATGTATGTTTTATCTAATGTGTTTTTGATATAATACAAAGGCTATTTTTATATAACCTTGTGTGGAGTTTCCTTTGTGGTGGGCCTTGGGTGTTGTTGCTGGGTGCGCGCGCAAACACTTAACCTACATAGCCTCCAAGTTTAGCCTTGACTGCTCGCGCCACGTTACCTAGAGGGCGAGAGAGGGGTTATCTTGGTATGTGACTCCCTTGCCCTGACACTTAGAAATGGCGATCCCTGACTGACCTCGACGCGAGTCTTGGCCGGCCAGGGTCCCGTTTCTAACACCCACCAACAACACCAACCTTCTTGAATTGGAAGTCAGTACCTTTAAGTTCACTCGCAAACTACGTTTGCGACACTTTTTTGACAAAGTTCTGGAACCTCCAACTGAAACCAAACCAGACTTGCTATTAGGCTTAAGACCGTCTAGCACCTACATGCCTCCACTAAGCCACAAGAGCATTGACACATTTGAGATGTTAGTAAAGCAAGACATCTCAAAGATCAACTTTCGTAAAAAACACCAACAAAATCTCACTACCAAAGATAAGGACACCTTAAGGAAGATAGCTAATAACACTTCAATCAAATGTCTAAAAGCAGACAAAGGAGGAGCTTTAGTCATCTTGAATTCCGATCTATACCATCAAAGAATCAATGAGCATATCAGAGATCAGGATACCTACATGGTACTAAACGGGAACCCTACTGAACAATTCAAAGCAGACTTGATGTTATTGATCAATAAAGCATTTGATGACGATATCATAGATGAGAGAACAAAGAGATTCCTAACAGTCGAACATCCAAAAAGCCCTACAATCACCATGTTACCTAAGATCCACAAAAACCTCAGGAACCCACCATTCCGACCAATCGTGTCCACAAGAGGGTCAATACATGAACCGATCGGGAAATTCATTGATCGTTACCTCCAACCGTCCGTAACCAATCTACAAAGTCACATCAAAGACACCACAGACTTCCTGACCAAATTGTCTTCTATACCTATTAGAGAGAACGAACAAATAATCTTGTGCACAGCAGACGTCAAAAGTCTGTACACCTCAATCCCCCACAATGGTGGCATCGAGGCAGTAGAAAAAGCCTTACTACAGAGTGACATTACGGGTCAACTTCAAACCTTCATCTTAGAATTAATGATATTCACTCTCTTACCACAGTTATTTCTCATACGACAAAAACTGGTATCTACAAATGTCTGGGATGGCCATGGGAAACTGCGCAGCACCGACCTACGCCAATATCTACATGGGTGATTTCGAACTTAATCATATCTACTCTGACAGCAACTGGACCAACAACTTGAAATTTTACGCACGCTACGTAGACGATCTGTTTTTTGTGTGGAAAGACTCTCAAGAAAACCTGGAAAATGCCCTTAAAGACCTCAATTCTAAAGATCATCGCATTGAGCTCACATGGAACATCAGTAATGAAGAAATCCCTTTTCTAGATGTACTCATAAGATCCACAGACCAAGGCTTACAAACAGACCTATATCGTAAAAGCACAGACCGCAACAACACCCTGCATCACTCTAGCTTTCATCAAAATTCTCTGAAAAAACACCTTCCCTTCAGCCAGATGCTTAGAATCAAACGCATTGTATCTGACCCAGAAACAAGTATCCAACAAATGGAACACATGGCAAAAAGGTTCATTAAACGAGGATACCCTAAAGGAATCATAGATGAAGCCATATCACGTGCATCTACTATTTCCCGTGTGGAAGCCCTGAAGGGCACCCCGAAAAAGGAAAACAAAAGACTAGTACTTGTCAGCAAATACTCTACAGCCAGTCAAACATTCAGAAGCATTATCATGAAACACTGGCGCATCCTATCCTCCGAACCTGATTTTGGTGATTTGTTCAAAGAAGCACCCATCTTCGCTTACACCAGAGCGGAGAATATCAAAGAAACTTTATCCAAAAAATCTCCTGAACATTGCACCTACACAGGCACCCGTCCATGCAACAATTGCAACAACTGCAATAACATCATAAAAGGTACCTCAATCAACCATCCCATGAGGGGATTTGAAATTAAACTGAAAGTCAACGCTACATGCGACTCATGCAACTTAATATATCTGTTGAAATGCCCATGCGGCATGATCTATGTGGGAAAAACAACCAGGAAGATCAAGACTCGTGTTAATGAACAAAAATCTAACATCAGAACCAAAAACACAAAATCCAGCATCGCTGCTCATTTCATTGAAGCGAACCACAACGTAGCACAACTTAAGTTTCTGGTTCTTGAGATGGTGCTGAACACAGAAGGAAGAGACACCAACAAGACGCTTCTCCAAAAAGAAACATCCTGGATTTACAGACTTCAGGCCATGAAGCCTCATGGCCTCAATGATCGGTTGGAATTGAGTTGTTACCTGTAGTACCCTTCGGGTACATATTATGCACTTTGCTACCATCATTGGCCCACACTGCTTGTTCACCCACTGTTTCACTAAATCCACCACTCTTTTCTCTGACGTTTCACTCCTCCTAACAATGGCCACCCTAGGCACGAGCATTCCCATAGTCCGTTTTTTATTTTCACTACCCTGCTCGCCTTCACACTCATAACGCTCACGGAGCACTTGCTCGCGAACTTCACGGAGTCTTTCTGAACTCCGGTCGCCTGTTGAAACCCTCCTTGCGGGACTCCGCACTAAACTACCAGCATATCACAAAGGTGCTTGTCTCCTTAATTTAAATCACCACCGCGCGCCTCGTTGCGAGTCAGCGGTCACGCTCACTGATCGTTTGATTGTTTTTTTCAGGCTCCGCCGACCGAGGAAACCTGAAAAGTCTCGTAAGTCTCGCTTGCACGAGATATTGATACCTCTTGCATGTCACTCGAATTTTAATAATTCTGGTAGCCTCACGTCTCGCGTGCACAAGACATTGATACCTATTGCATGTCACCCGATTGTTAGTAACTCCGGTAGCCTCACCTTTCGCAACGTTTTTGCATTAATGGCAACCCTTGCCCCATCGCCGTTCTTAGCTTAAACACCCTTCCCCACCCTACCCGAACACCCCACCTGTCACTCACTGCCTTTTGAACTTTTCGATACACCCTCCCACCACCCTCCTGTATTTTTTCTTTTCCTCTACCGCATGACCCATATTGGTTATCCTCTTATGCACTCACCAGCACTGTATTATGTTATGAATATGATTTTCAGACATTGATGAGTCCGTTATGTATTTTTTGTAGTGCTCCTTGACAAAGGCCCCTCCGGCTCGAAATGCATCGGAGCTCGCATGCTTAAGAATCTTGGGTTCACCATGAAACTAAAAACTGAGAAAAGTTTGGATAATGAATAACTGAGAATGTATCAGTTTAACAAAAACGATAAAAATCAAGAGTGAACTTTAACCTTGAACTTTGTTGTTTACATTTATTGGAGTCAACGAACCATTATTGAGTGCCCAATTGCAGGGATGCATTTACACTAGAGGTAATGCACTCAACCTTTGCATAGTTTTCCGGGGTACCAGGACAGTTACGTCACCTGCTGGAGCACCTAAAAACTCATCAAAATAGTTATCCTCAACCAAGCACCTTTAGTAAAATATTCACACCATAAATTTAGCGCAGTGCGCCGTGCCCACACATTTTCTACTGTGAAAGTCCGTCAATATTCAGTCAGGCTCTGAAAACACAACTAGACACGATTGTTCTGCAGGATGGTGCAACTCTAATTCAGTATGTGGACGATCTGCTGATCGTCGCAGACACAGAAGAAGTTTGCAAAAAAGCGACATTGTCGTTGTTGCATCATTTATGTGATATGAAACACAAAGTCTCTCTTTCCAAATTACAATTTTGCCGACAAGAAGTGACCTACTTAGGTCACATCTTATCGAAGGAGGGAAGGAGACTGACCCCAGAAAGAATACAGGCTATTGCAGAACTAAGTGTCCCAAGGACACAAAGAGAAGTGTGTGCTTTCTTGGGCATTACATCGTACTGTAGACAATGGATACCGAACTTCTCACTATTGGCCAAACCTTTGCTGGCACTAATCCGTAAAGACACTCCCCTTCCTGAATGTAATGACACTTTGTGGGTTGATGGTTCATGCTTCAAGTTGCCAAATGGTGATACGACTGCAGCATATGCTGTGACGACATTACACACAATTGTAGAGACAGCACGCATCCCCCAGAATTCTGCACAAGCAGCCGAGTTAATAGCACTCACAAGAGCATGCGTGTTGGCAGAAGGAAAACGAGTGAATGTGTATACGGATAGCCAATACGCCTTTGGCGTAGCCCATAGTTTTGGACGATTATGGCGTGAACGTGGGTTCCTGACGTCACATGGTGCGAGAATCCAACATGGCCAGCTAGTTAACGAGCTCCTCGAGTCACTGACCTTACCGCTACAAGTTGCAATTGTGAAATGCAGTGCACACAGAAAGATTCAAGATGATGTTGGTCGAGGGAATGCATTTGCTGATGAGGTCGCGAAAGAGACTGCAAGGAACACAATGAGTCGGATGCATGTTGTAGGTCCTGCTAGATGGACCCCTGATGTGGGTATGTGTGAGGACACCACCGAAAGCGTGAAATCTATACAAGCTGATGCTACTGAGAAAGAGGTGAATGAATGGAGAGAAAGCAAGGGTAGATTAGATGCGAATGGTTGTTGGGTCGAACTGTCAGAACATCAGCGATGGATGTTACCTAACTCCTATGTACTTGCAGTGGTGACGATGGCCCATGGAATGGCACACGTTAGTGTGAAAGGAATCTGTAAGCTGTTGGCCCCAGTATGGCAGAATAGTGGTATCCCAAAATGTGCAGAGAATCTGGTCAGAAACTGTATGGTGTGTTTGAAGCACAATCCCGGTAGGGGGACCCCAACTCCAGCTGGTCATTTTGCGCCTCCAACGTACCCGTCCGAGGTCTTGCAGCTCGATTTCATCCACATGGAGAGGTGTAACAACCTGAGATACGTGCTTGTTGTTGTTTGCGCCTTCTCCAGGTGGGTGGAAGCGTACCCCCTTAAGGACAACACTGCATTGTCAACTGCCAAGGCCCTTGTCAAATAATTCTTCCCTAGGTTCGGGATGCCTAGAAAGGTCTGGAGTGATAATGGAAGTGAATTCGTGGGACGAGTGATGAAGAGAGTGTGTGAGTGTCTAGGCATCCACCAGAAATTCCACGCTGCAAACCACCCCCAATCAGCTGGATTAGTAGAGTGCTATAACGGCACGTTAAAGTTAAAATTAGCCAAGATCCAAGCCAGCACAGGTCTTAAGTGGCCAGACGCCCTGCCTTTAGCACTCCTGTCTACCAGAATGATTGTCCATTCCAGATTAGGACTCAGTCCTCACGAAATAGTGTTTGGCCACCCAGCTAACATCTGGGGTGTACCAAGGCCAAAGAGGCTGAGTGAGATAGAGCATCCTGTACTACTTTACTATTTACACGAATTGACAACTAAATTGCGTGTTTTACACCAACAGGTTCACAGTTCCTCTCCGCCAGCCTCTGACGATCCAGGTCACTCCATTGAACCCGGCAACTGGGTGTTGGTGCGGAATTTTCAGCGCACGAACAACGAGCAGCCCAGGTGGACTGGACCATACCTCGTCCTTCTTTCCACAAGATCAGCCGTTCGGGTGGAAGGAAAGAAGAACTGGATCCACGGGACCCATTGTAAACGGGCCCCTCTTCCTCTTCCATATGACCGGTGGGTCCAGGACGGAATCGCTGACTCTGAGACTGAAACTGTACCTCGCTTTACGCTCTTCAGCGATGCACGACTGAAAGGAACTGGTACAGAAAAGGAGAGTGATCGTATTTTGCAAGAATCTGTGCCACCGTCAATGCAGTTGGACACTACAGCACCTGAAACGTTGTTCAAAGACCACACCATACCTGGGAAACAACGATATAATCTGAGGTCGAGAAATAGGGACTAATAAAACTGAATTTATGTGACTCTCTTTCCCCTAAGAACTATTTTTGATTTTACAGCTCTCTCGCCCAGGGAACTTGCTCATTTTTGATTTTCGAACCGCCATCCGGTTCTGCTGCTAGGGCCGCGGTTGAAGTCTGAGGAGTGCAGCCGGGGACGCCTAGGTCAACGGTTCTGGTCGGTCTGAGGGAATTACCCCGGACTGGACAGAGCACACATCTTAGCAGAATCAACCTCCCACCGCGGGCAGCAACTAGAGGATGGAGTTTCCGGGGGTGGAGAGACCTGCTAGACCCATGAACTTTGAAAAGAGAATATGCACTGTAATGGCAAGGAGACGATCTCTAGTATTAAGCATCTCAATGTTGTGTAGTATAATAATGTTTTTAACTGGCTATGCTCTGTCCATCTTTCGAGTTCCATTCATACCCAACACCCAGCTCACACCTCCTCCTACTGTTCCCACACACTCCTTCCATCCACTACCTGAACACGAGTCCGCCAGAAGACTAGAATTTGTAAATAATTCATTTGTCCTACTCCTACACCAGCACCAATCTGTTATGAACACTACAAACTGTTGGATATGTGGACTCATGCCACACACAACCGATAAGGGTATCCCTTACTTCGTCCTACCATTCAGTTATTCCGGTTCTTTGTGGGCTTTCCAGACCATGTTCCTGTTCTCCCTTGAACCATACGTTCGAGGGGAAAACTCAAACAACAAGGCACTAGTGGCAGGAATCAAGAATATGAGTAGAGATATTGACACGATCAGAGCAACTCCCAAGGATGAGTTTACCCCATACAGTAGGTGGAACATCACCAAGTATGGGATTTCCTTAAGTGACAGCCAGAAACCAAAGAAATCCTCCTCAGTTTGGGTAGTACCCCACCGAGGTCATCTATGTCTGCAAGGTATTGGCAGGGATCCCAAAGCACAGTTGGGGAAGAGCATCTGCACAGAAACATATGTGTTTGCATCCCGAACTTCCCCTCCATTCTTGGCGGCTAAGGGTACATACTTCATCTGCCACGACAAGGCATACACTTGGTTGCCCCCTGACTTCTCGGGCACGTGTTTTATCTCATTTCTGCTGCCACCCACCTACACGGCCGGGGCAGATTACCATCGGACAAGGACAGTTAGAGGTGTCGTGAGTCAAGACGACACAGCGGGTCAAGAATTTGGGGACTTCGCAAAGGGTTTTCTCCCCTTTCTGGGGGCCTATGGTGAACAGCAGGTACATCCGCCAGTTAACAAGGATAGTTGAATCCGCCGTGACCGAAACGGCCGGTGCCCTTAGTAATCTGACAGCCGAGCTCCAGTCGGACCGACTTATGACTCTTCAGAACCGAGTTGCCCTAGATGTCATACTTGCAGACCGTGGTGGTGTATGTAGGGTGATCCAATCCAGTTGCTGCATTTTCATCCCCGATAATGCTCCAACAGTGTACCAGGCCATCTCCAAACTACACAAAATATCTGATTCCCTTCACATGGAGAAAGGGGATTGGTCTCTGCTAGGGTGGTTCTGGGAACTGATCTCTGCCTGGGGATGGAAAACTCTGATCTTCATTGGGATGATCCTAGCCGTTCTGTTTATGTTCTGCCTGTTTGTACAGTGCGCTCCTGCAATATGTGGCCTCTGTGCTACTTCATGTGTAAGGAAGCCTGTATCAAGGGACGAATTGAGCAACAGAATGATGCTACAGCAGCATCTCCATGAATTCATCAATACAGATTTGGACTCAGATTAGCATGAGTTATTGCCTAATATGAGGGCAAAAGGAGGGTCTGTGGTACTGAAATTCCGGACCCTGCTGTTCTACCGGTACCGAGGTCCAACACTCGCATCACAAAATATCGTCGTACCATGACGAATTTGGTATCGGCGGACCGGTAATGATTAGGACATTATCCCTATGCATTTGTGTCATGATTGAGTGATGCTACCACCCTTAAATCGTGGTTTCCGTTCCGAACCCTCGGACTCCATTTTGTAAACGGCATCCATCTTATGACTTGCCCTCATATAGTCAATTGATTAAGGCCGAGTTTGATCTTAAAGGACACGTCCACCTTAGCTGACTTCCCCATGACCTGGCCGAGCTGACTCCACTGCCTCCAGCCAAACCTGTTTGGGCAGCTCCTCGCCCAGTGGCCGAGTAAGATATCATCAAAGCACAACATGCCATAAACCATTCACCGCATACAGACCATGTTTTCTACACACGTACACCTGTCCGCGTTCCTTGTTTATGACCAGTTTTATGACAAGGAGGTGCCCTGGTTTATTGGGGTTTCATCGATATCTGATTGTAATTCCGGGCTAGGCTGAGTCATCTATCACCAACTGGACATCTAAAATATGGGTTAGCCTTCGTGACTTCGCTCTTTGCTTTATTGTGTAAATATGTCTATGACCATGTTGTAAACTTAAGAATTCTTGCCTGAAGTGCAATATTTTGTATAAAAGGAGAAGGCTGGTTCTGTAAAAACGAACAGTCTCCTGAGAACTTATGACCCGTGATGTTGTAATTCTAGGACACCTGCTACTTGGTTGCAGCCAATAAACCTCGATCTCTGACTTCAACTAGAATAATGCTGCAGCCCCTGGTAGGCCTTGGGTGCACTTATGCCCTGGGTACCTATGGTACACTGTACAAGGACTTACAAGAGTGACCCAATATCAATTAGATATGTACCTAAGGTACATGGAGTCCATTTTAACAGAGAGAGCAGGAAGCCTGGGGTCCTGGATAGCAGGATCCCAGGCCAACTATGTCGGAAACCAGCAAAACACTAGGCAAAAGGTTGGGGGCAACCATAGTCAGATATCCACCTTCCTACATAACCCCCCCCCCACCAAACGAAAGGAGATAAGGCTATCCTTGACCAGGTAAGCCTATATTGCCTGAGTGGCCATATGAGGAGGTGCATGCACTGGCATGGTGTGGTACTGAAATTCCGGACCCTGCTGTTCTACCGGTACCGAGGTCCAACACTCGCATCACAAAATATCGTCGTACCATGACGAATTTGGTATCGGCGGACCGGTAATGATTAGGACATTATCCCTATGCATTTGCGTCATGATTGAGTGATGCTACCACCCTTAAATCGTGGTTTCCGTTCCGAACCCTCGGACTCCATTTTGTAAACGGCATCCATCTTATGACTTGCCCTCATATAGTCAATTGATTAAGGCTGAGTTTGATCTGAAAGGACACGTCCACCTTAGCTGACTTCCCCATGACCTGGCCGAGCTGACTCCACTGCCTCCAGCCAAACCTGTTTGGGCAGCTCCTCGCCCAGTGGCCGAGTAAGATATCATCAAAGCACAACATGCCATAAACCATTCACCGCATACAGACCATGTTTTCTACACACGCACACCTGTCCGCGTTCCTTGTTTATGACCAGTTTTATGACAAGGAGGTGCCCTGGTTTATTGGGGTTTCATCGATATCTGATTGTAATTCCGGGCTAGGCTGAGTCATCTATCACCAACTGGACACCTAAAATATGGGTTAGCCTTCGTGACTTCGCTCTTTGCTTTATTGTGTAAATATGTCTATGACCATGTTGTAAACTTAAGAATTCTTGCCTGAAGTGCAATATTTTGTATAAAAGGAGAAGGCTGGTTCTGTAAAAACGAACAGTCTCCTGAGAACTTATGACCCGTGATGTTGTAATTCTACGACACCTGTTACTTGGTTGCAGCCAATAAACCTCGATCTCTGACTTCAACTAGAATAATGCTGCAGCCCCTGGTAGGCCTTGGGTGCACTTATGCCCTGGGTACCTATGGTACACTGTACAAGGACTTACAAGAGTGACCCAATATCAATTAGATATGTACCTAAGGTACATGGAGTCCATTTTAACAGAGAGAGCAGGAAGCCTGGGGTCCTGGATAGCAGGATCCCAGGCCAACTATGTCGAAAACCAGCAAAACACTAGGCAAAAAGTTGGGGGCAAACATAGTCAGATATCCACCTTCCTACATAACCCCCCCCCCACCAAACGAAAGGAGATAAGGCTATCCTTGACCAGGTAAGCCTATATTGCCTGAGTGGCCATATGAGGAGGTGCATGCACTGGCATGGTGTGGTACTGAAATTCCGGACCCTGCTGTTCTACCGGTACCGAGGTCCAACACTCGCATCACAAAATATCGTCGTACCATGACGAATTTGGTATCGGCGGACCGGTAATGATTAGGACATTATCCCTATGCATTTGCGTCATGATTGAGTGATGCTACCACCCTTAAATCGTGGTTTCCGTTCCGAACCCTCGGACTCCATTTTGTAAACGGCATCCATCTTATGACTTGCCCTCATATAGTCAATTGATTAAGGCTGAGTTTGATCTGAAAGGACACGTCCACCTTAGCTGACTTCCCCATGACCTGGCCGAGCTGACTCCACTGCCTCCAGCCAAACCTGTTTGGGCAGCTCCTCGCCCAGTGGCCGAGTAAGATATCATCAAAGCACAACATGCCATAAACCATTCACCGCATACAGACCATGTTTTCTACACACGTACACCTGTCCGCGTTCCTTGTTTATGACCAGTTTTATGACAAGGAGGTGCCCTGGTTTATTGGGGTTTCATCGATATCTGATTGTAATTCCGGGCTAGGCTGAGTCATCTATCACCAAATGGACATCTAAAATATGGGTTAGCCTTCGTGACTTCGCTCTTTGCTTTATTGTGTAAATATGTCTATGACCATGTTGTAAACTTAAGAATTCTTGCCTGAAGTGCAATATTTTGTATAAAAGGAGAAGGCTGGTTCTGTAAAAACGAACAGTCTCCTGAGAACTTATGACCCGTGATGTTGTAATTCTAGGACACCTGTTAATTGGTTGCAGCCAATAAACCTCGATCTCTGACTTCAACTAGAAGACTCTGTGTTTCTGTAGTCCAGAACAGGGAGAACTCAGAGGTCTTCGGGTGTGATCCCCTGGCACCACCGGGTCTCTAAAAACCCGGCACCTCAGTTGGCGCCCAACTCGAGGCGATATCAAGCGGTGACGGTCCAAGCCAGATGTTCGTGAGGAGCTTCATGTGAAAATTCCAGAGGACGGCCAGCCACTTCAGCGACCCCTGTATGTCGACGTGGTTCCGAAGGTCTTTGCTGCGAGGTTCCCCGCGTCCCGACGGCTACGAAGGACTGCTGCCCTGACTATCGCCCTGTTTTGGACCCAGTGATCCTTGGTAGAGCGAAACGATAGACGAGTCTTCTAGTGACGTCATCGATCTTCAATATTCAGTTAAGTATAAGCGGAGCGTCTCCCAGTCCTTAGTTTGGTTCTTAGTCTTTGGTATCCTCGAGATACGGTTTGTATTGGTACTTGCAAGCACCAAAACCGAGGGATTCGTGTATTCACGAAAATATCGTAGTTAGATAATCCCTTGAAGTTTGAAGCTCGACTAGTGAGCAAAGATGCCTGGTCTTAGCAGACTTGGAAACTTGTTTTGTCTTGGTTGTAGTAAGGACTCATCTTAACCAGCATATTGCATCTTTTCTGGAAACATCTGGTCTTTTGGATCACTCGCAGCATGTTTTTCGGAGGGGCCATAGTACAGAATCGGCCCTTACTATCGTGCTTGATAACATCCGCACTACAGTAGATAAGGGCCTGACTACCCTCCTTATCCTATTACAAAAGGGGGTGGTGATGAACAGAGTGTCTGAATTGAGCAGACCACTCTTACCCAGTCCAAAGATCAGGGCTTGATCCATCACCGTTATTTATCTCACTGCCCCATCCCAGCTCAGAACCTGGCTATATGCAAATCAGTCTGTCCCTGGCCCAGTGCATCATGGGAACAGGGCAGACTAAACTACCAAGCCAATTCTTTACCAGAAAGGAGACAAGCTACCGAGGACCGGTTTCTGGCATTTCAGCCTCTTCGGCCCGGCTTGCTTGAATCCTGATGGAGCAGTGAGAAAGGGACTCATGTCTGAGTATACCCTGCCACACCTATAGTGGCCAAAATCGATTTACAAAAGGGGGTGGTGATGAACAGAGTGTCTGAATTGAGCAGACCACTCTTACCCCCTTGTTGTAAATATTTTTGTCCACCCTAAGCGTGGAAGGGTATTCTCAGATGTGAGACCCTTGCTCATTGCACCATCAGGATTCAAGAAAACCGGGCCGAAGACGGCTGTAATGCCAGAAACCGGTCCCCGGGAGCTTGTTTCCTTCCCAGTGTAAGAATTGGCTTTTGTAGTTTGGTTTGCCCTGTTCCCATCATGCACTGGGACAGGAACAGACTAATTTGCATACAGCCAGGTTCTGAAACTGGGATGGTGCAGTGAGCTAAAAAACGGTGTTGGATCTAGCCCTGATCTCTTGACGGGGTGAGAGCTTTCTGCTTAATTCAGAGACTCTGTCCCTCACCACCCCTTGTTGTAAATATTTTTGTCCACCCTAAGCGTGGAAGGGTATTCTCAGATGTGAGACCCTTGCTCATTGCACCATCAGGATTCAAGCAAACCGGGCCGAAGACGGCTGTAATGCCAGAAACCGGTCCCCGGGAGCTTGTTTCCTTCCCAGTGTAAGAATTGGCTTTTGTAGTTTGGTTTGCCCTGTTCCCATCATGCACTGGGACAGGAACAGACTAATTTGCATACAGCCAGGTTCTGAAACTGGGATGGTGCAGTGAGCTAAAAAACGGTGTTGGATCTAGCCCTGATCTCTTGACGGGGTGAGAGCTTTCTGCTTAATTCAGAGACTCTGTCCCTCACCACCCCTTGTTGTAAATATACCCTCCTTATCCTGTTAGATCTCACGGCTGCTTTTGATACCCTGTCTCCCTCAGTGTTAATATCTCGGCTGAGGGAGACAGGGGTGAAGGGGCCAGCACTCAGTTTGTTGGTCTCCTTCCTTGACCAGAGGGAACAGAGAGTTAAGCTGGGGGAGTTCCTATCTCCATCCAAGCCTGTGCAGTGTGGGGTCCCACATGGGTCGGCATTATGTCAGACCTTGTTCAACATCTATGTGACCCCACTTGCCAGGCTTATTAGATCGTTTGGGATGGAGGTAGTCTCCTACGCTGATGACACTCAGATCTTGCTGTCTCTCGCCCAGTCTGTCAGCTCCTCAGCCTCCAATTTTAGACACTGTATGGAGGCAGTTGCCCAATGGATGATTGACAATTCATTGAGGCTGAATGGCCAGAAGACAGAGATCCTAGTGTTCGGTGGGAAGGATGACATCTGGTCCGCGGAATGGTGGCCCTCATCTCTGGGGGCTTGCCCTGTACCCATGCTCCTGGCTCGAAACCTTGGTGTCATGATTGACCCTTGCGATGGGTCAACAAGTGAATAGGACAATCTCCACTTGTTGGGGCATTATAAGGATCCTGCGGAAGATCAAACACTATCTGTCCCTGCAAGCAAATTGTGGTCGCAGTAATAGTTTCTCGGCTCAATTACTGTAATGCCTTATATGCAGGAATAAACAAGGGTCCCCTACAGCGACTACAAACTGTGCAGAACGCCGCAGCTAAGTTTGTGCTGGACATGCCCAGGCGTTCGTCAGCCACTGCCGCCAGGAAATCCTTGCACTGGCTTCCGATTGAAGCCAGGATCTCCTTTAAGGTTTTCTGTCTGATTTATGGGGCCTTGACCAGAAAGGAGACGGGAGGAATAAAAGATCTGCTGGTTCCGTATGCTCCCTCTAGAAACCTTCGCTCTTCCAAAAAGCTCTTGTTATCAGTCCCCCGAGTCCGAACACTCTGCCCTGTGAAATCAAGTCCCAGCCATCGATGCAAGCCTTTAGAAAGGCCCTGAAGACATGGCTTTTTGCCAAAGCTTACCCTTAGTTTTTGGGATCTGCCTTTTATGATTCTTTTTTGATAGGCGCCTTGACGCCTCCGGGCTAAGTTGCGCTAGTTTTTATTTATTCATTCATTCATTAGGGAATCTCTACATGTGGTGTGTTTTGGCAAAGTAAAAGGCTGGTTCTGGGATGGAATACTGAAGTGAGGCTCCACTAATGTTGGGCTCAACTTCCTCCAATCACTATCCACCATATATGCCTTTCTTTCCAGGACTGAGTTGCAGTGTGCTCTCAGGGTCAACCTCTGGCTACCTAAAGCTGGAGGCTGGGTCCCTCTGTTTGGCTTACTGGAGGGACAGGTCAGGTTTGGGGCCCTTAGGTCCCAGGTTTGGCTGTGCCCAACAGTGTCCATCTGTGGGAGGTCCCTAACTAAGTTTAAGGGGGATCCCTCAGGAGTTTGTTTTATTTTCACATGGCTAGGACTGCTAGCTTTGGTGCCCTTAATCTGCTGATTGGGGAGTTCTTTTGGACAGGGGGCCCTTTGGGGCCCACTGGCCTCCTTAACCTCTACAGCCCTGGGCTGACTGGATCAGGTTAGAGAGGGGCAGGTTACCTGCTCCAGACTGGGTCCTACTTTGGAAGGGTCCACTGACATCAGGGGTTCTGCCAGGCTAGGCCTGACTACCTCTGGGGCAGTTTCTTCACAACGGGTCAGATCAGTTCCCTGAGGAGGCTGATCCTTTTCTGAAGTCTGGTGGTAGGGAGAGTTCTCTTCCTCCTCAATGCTCTCTGTTTGAGTGGAGTGATCCATAGTTTCAGGCTTCACAACACTATTATCTGTCTGAGTTTGGGCTGTGGCCATCACAACCCCACCAACCTTTTCAGGAAGGGACTCAGTTTGGGTATGGGCTGTTACCATCACAGCCCTGCCAACCTGTTCTGGGAAGGAATCTGTCTGAGATTGGGCTGTGACTGGCACATCCCTCCTGACCTGTTCAGGGAGGACATTTTGGACTGGGGCTGTGGCCATCACAGCCCCAATAACCTTTCCATGGAGATTTACCATTTTAAAATGGGTTTCTTTCTCTACCTCAGCCCAGGCTGAGATCTCTAAATCATTCCCCAGAAGACAATCTACAGGCAAGTTTGATGACACTGCCACTCTCTTGGGACCAGTGACACCTCTCCAGCTGAGATTTACCACTGCCATCGGATGATCTCTCTGCACTCCATCAATATTGGTCACCTGGTATGTGGCTCCAGGTAAAAGTTGCCTTGAGGGGACTAGGCTCTCAGTCACCATAGTGATGCTAGCCCCTGTGTCTCCATAGGCCTCAACTTTTAGACCATTGATGAGGGGATCCAGTCTGTACTTATCCAAAGTGTTGGGACAAGCAGTGAAGTTGGCAAACCCCATGCCATTTTCACAAACAGGAGTATCTGTGGTAGGGGACCTGGTTAGGCCAGAGTCCACCTGAGTTCCCCAAGTATACCCAACCAAATTCTTGGGGGCACTCCCACCACCTGGGGATTACTACTAGTAGTAAAAGGAGGTGTTGGAGGATTACCTGGAGGAATATTTTCCTTATTGTCGGCCTTTGGGCAACTGTTGTCAGTTTTCCAATGGCCTACCTGTTTGCAGGTATGGCAATAAGGTTCCTTTTGGGTATTGGACCCACCCCCTTCAGAGGATTTTTGGGGCCCTTTTGTGGTTTGATCTGAAGATTTATTCCCACCCTTCTCTTGAGGCTTGGTTGATTCTTTCTTTTGGTCACCACCCTGGTTCTTAGGCCTAATCCTGGTTCTGACCCATTTGTCTGCCCTCTTACCCAATTCTTGTGGAGAGGTCAGATCAGAGTCTACCAGGTGCTGGTGTAATAACTGGTTCTGACAATTATTTAAGATTTGCTCTCTCATAATAAGATTGTACAATCCTGTGTAATCAGTAACTTTACTTCCCAGTAACCAGCCTTCCAAAGCCTTAGTGGCATAATCAACAAAGTCAGTCCAATCCTGAGACTGAGTTGTCTGGGTGTCTCTGAACATCAACCTGTACTGTTCAGTCGTTAAGCCAAACCCATCAATCAGTGCATTTTTCAGGACTTGGTAATCATTAGCATCCTCAGCTCTAACAGTGAGGAGCTTATCTCTACCTTTACCTTCAAAGGAGAGCCACAAAATAGCTGCCCGCTGACTCTGGGGTACCTGCTGTACAGTGCAGGCCCTCTCCAAAGCAGTCATCCATTTGTGAATGTCATCTCCTACCTTATAGGAGGGCACTATTTTACTCAGGTGTCTATTATCAAAACTCCTGTCTTTATCTCTAGGAATAATGCTGCCACCAGTGGGTTCTAACCCACTCAATTTCTGCTCTCTGGCAAAGGCAAGTTTCTCTTTGGCAAGGGCAAGTTCTTCCCTTTGGATCCTCAGATTGACTTCCTTCATTTTTGCTTCTTGTTCTCTTCTCTGAGGGGAAGTCATCCCTCTCTGAGAAGATGCCTGAGAGACATGGGAGTGAACAGAACTGTTAGAGCCTCTGGAGTGAGACCTAGCTCATCTGTTCCCAATGTTAGGCCTGCTTGTGGACAGGACTGGGGCTCCCCCAGTACCATCCCCATGTCGGCTTAAGTTGGCCCTGGTAAGTCTACTGACTAAAGGTTGGCCATTGTCTACCTCCTCCTCAGATGAGTTCCCATCTTCCCTACCATCTATATCTTGTGCTTCAGGGAGGTTAGACTCAGGATCACCTTCTAAGGGGGGCATGCTTCCATCTGTAGGATCAGAGGGGCCTGGATTAGAAGCCCTTCTAGCATCATATGTCTCTAAGAGACCTATCAGAAAAGGAAGGGTAGGGTTGGAACCCTGTTTCAGTCTCCTGGAGGTACACAATTGTCTCATCTCCTGGAAGCTGAGGGCTGCATATCTGGATATGACCTGTGGAGGGTCACTAGCCACAAGAGAAGCCACTGTGTTCTCTCCTGTGGTAGACATGTTTTCTAGTGAGGTGTAAGTGGTGCACTTACCTACACTATGGGTTTTCCTACTGATCCCTTGCTAAGAGTTGTAGTCAGGGTGTGCTACTCCCTTTCTACTACAACAGCTGGTTCAGTAGAACTCAGAGTATTTCTAAGCTTGTTATATGTAGAGAAGTGTGGCTCACTGGTTAGAGGAGGCAGACCTGGAAGCAGAGGTCAGCCCGGGACCAGGGTTCAATTCCCGGCTTGGCGGGGTCTTGAGTCCTAAACATGTCCATGGACTCGACAATTCTCGCTCCGGTGCCTACTTGATTCACGGGTTCACACTCTGCGACTCTGGGCAATAGCTTGCTTAATCTCCACAACGGCCCCTCGTGGCGGGATGCCTGGCTTTCACCTTGCGGATACCCTGCCGGGGTTATCTCACAGGGGAATACCAGGACGGGTTCCCTAAGCAAGCGCTTAGAAACCGCTCGGTGATTTGCGCTATATAAATTCCTGTACATTTACATTTACATGTACCTATGGTACCTTATGTGATCTTTCAAATTATATCTCAAGATTTAGGGGCCTATTACGATTGCGGATTTCCCGCATCCTCCGGGCCGGCGGAAGCCACCACCGGCCCGGAGGATGCGGGAAAACCGCCGCGGATGCTTGAAAGACCCACCGCCAAATTAGGATGGCTGGTGGGTCTTGGAATCTGTTTGCCGCTTTTCCGCTGTGGTCGCCTTCCGACCGCGGCGGAAAAGCATTAACATGGCTGGCGGTGTCTATCAGACACCGCCAGCCATATTATGATGGAGTAGAAAGTATGCATTTCCACAGCGTCTTTTCCGCCGTGTAAAAGCATACGGACCTTCACTTCGGGGGCCCGTTACGGGCCCCCTGGGTGAAGGGGGAGTGGGGGGTGCACATGGGGGGTACTTATGGTACCCCCCTGCATTTGCATGAACAAAGCGGCAGGCACCGCGCGGTGCTTGTCGCTTTGTGCACGCAAATGCCGTGCATGCATTTTTAACATTGCGGCGGGTGCAGCTTGAAGCTGCACCCGCCGCAATGTTAATAATAGAGGATGTGACCGCCACCCTGGCGGTCACATCCTAATCTGCACGGAGGGACCGCCGCTGCCCCTGCGGACGGTCCCTCCTACTCTATTGTGGCGGACGGACTCAGGTCCGTCCGCCATCATAATCGGCCCCTATATTTCGTAAAAACAACAGCAAGCTCAAATCCCAACCGCTGCACACCAATGTGAGAAGTAGGCCTCATGTATGATGCTCACTAGTTCTAGTGATCACCTTGTATCAGTCCAAACAACCCTTATGGTGATTGGTTGTAAGTCAACCTTATAGACCAGCTATCCTAATGGTAGCATGGACAAAGCAGTCTTAGGCTAAACTATTTTGGCATGTGAAGCCACGTGTTTTACCACATATAACCGCTTGAATTCCAAGTGAAAGGATACCACACAGGTTGTTATGATAATAAACAATATATGTATTAATAACAAACACCTCTGAACTCTTTATGAGATCAGAGGGCTAAGCACATGACAAGACTCTTAGGAAAAATACGTTTAAGTTGCACGAATTACAATGGTGCCCTAGGGGCAAGTCAAACCATATACTAAGTAAGTGGGTTGAGAAAGTCGATAGAAGGAATGGAGCTGTCCAGAAGCTGTAGGATCGCTGGGACTACACTATCATAACCTTAGGTAAGTAATAGGAGGCCCACGGGACGTGTGTGCAAAGTGTGTGAACTCACACGCGAGATGCGTAACAAAGTCAATGGACAGTACAAATTACGAAAAGGTAAGTATTAGACAGTTCTGACTAGCTAGGACTAAAACGACTGGAAATCTGGACACTAGGAGAGTCAATCTACCCTTGAGCACCGTAATGCTCTTGTTACCTCACCCACGGGCTGCGGGTGCATAGGTGTCAAAGTGTGTTGGGTTTCCGCGTTGAAGTCAATGGAGCCTTGAAGAAAGATACTGCAGGCGACCAGGAGGAAGCTGTCCGGAGTGATCCAAGGTTGGATCAAGGAAGATGAAGACCTGAAAGCAGAGGGGACAATGTTCAAAGTCACTAGCCAGTGACTAGAGTGGAACCAGGAAGGAACCAGATGCTGTCGTCGCCATCAGGTGAGGAGTGGACGCTGGACTCTGCAGCCACGTGGACCAGGAGATGTCTTGGACAACCAGGATGGAGGCACGAGCTGTCCCACGCAGGCTCTCGCTGTCGGCGGTGTTGGTTCCGGATTCAGCGTCAACAGGTCTTGGCAAAGGCAACCTACGCGGTGAGTGGAAACGGCGTCTGGTGCGGACCAGGAGGGTCTGGGGTGCTTTTCCTTTGCAGGGAAGCAAGGGCCAGTCTGGCGCAACCAGACCAGCGGTGTGGATTTCAAGGATCGTCGTCTAGGAGGCCACTAGCCAGCCGGCAAGTGACCAGACAACACGTTGAGCAGCAATCAAGCAAAAGGGCCCCACGCAGATCTCGTGGATGCTGGAGGGCTGATCTTCTGTGCAGGCGCTGCTCGGGGCTGGGGCTTCTCAATCCCCAAAGCACTTCGTCAAGGATGCCTCTGAAGTCGTGCTGGAAGCGAAGTGCAGTTTCTTCAAGATGGCCGGTCCCACGTGTCTCGTCGCACCCACGGATCTCAGCCAGCTGCAGATGTGAGTTGAGGTTGGAGAGATCTGGAAGTCCGGGTCTCGTCGGGCTCTGAAGTCTGGATCCACTAGGGAAGACGACAAAGTGAACCGCTGGAACGCTTGATGGTGCCTGCTTGTGCAGGGTGGTCACTCCTTGGCCACAAGGGATATGTCTTCAGTCTTCTGTGGAGCAGAACATCGAAGTACAGAGTTTCTTCTTGTAAAGTTTCAATTCAGGATAATCTAATTTGGAATGGGACCAGCTCCTACCTTTATTCTCCTAAAGGGGGCTGTACTATCACTAGGTCCCTCCTATGGGTGGGACCAGGAAGTAGGGTGGTTACACTCCCTATCCTTTGTCCGGTTTCGCGCCAGAGCTGGGGCTGGAGTGCCCCAGCAACTGGTTTGAGCCGGTGTATACACAGGGCACCTTGTGTGCCCCAGGCATGTCTCATTCCTTTCAGGCCTGTCCTACCCAATACACAAAATCCTGTCTGGGGGGTGCTAGCACCTCCCAAGGCAGGAAACCCTTTGTCCAGGCCTCCCTGGCTGGAAGGACTCCCGGCAGCAGGAGGTCAGACTCGTGTCTGTGGTGGCAGCATCCATTTTGTGATGCTGAGGCTTGAGTTAACTTTAGCCGGGGTTCACAGTTACATACATGTCATGTCCCTCTAAAAGGGTGGAATGCTACCCCCGTCACCAGAATTGGCGAGGGGGTAGTATTCCAATTCGTATGACACCTTACTCGACATGTTTTGATAATGCTATGCCAAAGTTAGCAATAACCGCGAGGATTATAATGCACTTAAGAGTATATGGTATAGCGTTATCATGGAAACAGCTAAAGGACTTGGTTCCGAAAGCTGCAGACAGGCTCAGCTCATGCCAGAGCACTATCTCACATAATTCCAAGCACTGTGCCTCCAGGATTGTTAAGGCCTGCCATAGGAGTTACTTATAGGAGTATATGTGTCCATTTTGGGTTTAGATATAGGTATACTATATCTAAAGCAAAGGGTGATTACACCACCTTGCCCCAGCTGATTGATCAGCCAGTTGTGTCAGATTTGGATGGCCAGCCAGGGGTGGCATAATACATGCTGCAGCCCCTGGTAGGCCTTGGGTGCACCTATGCCCTGGGTACCTATGGTACACTGTACAAGGACTTACAAGAGTGGCCCAATACCAATTAGATATGTACCTAGGGTACATGGAGTCCATTTTAACAGAAAGAGCAGGAAGCCTGGGGTCCTGGATTGCAGGATCCCAGGCCAACTATGTCGAAAACCAGCAAAACACTAGGCAAAAAGTTGGGGGCAACCATAGTCAGATATCCACCTTCCTACAATTATTTCTAAGTATGTTTTATATAATTTGTATGGTATCCAACGCTTTCCCTACTGTTGCACTCTCTGATGTGGGAATTGTAATTTTTACCTATACGCTATTCAGTGCTTTCCCTACTGTTTCACTCTCTGGAGTTGGAATAGGAATTTTTACCCCTACGCTATCCAACGCTTTCCCTACTGTTGCACTCTCTGGAGTGGGAATAGTAATTTTTACCCTTACGCTATCCAATGCTTTCCCTACTGTTTCACTCTCTGAAGTTGGAATAGTAATTTTTACCCTTACGCTATCCAACGCTTTCCCTACAGTTGCACTCTCTGGAGTTGGAATAGTAATTTTTAACCCTACGCTAACTAGCGCTTTCCCTACTGTTTCACTCTCTGGAGTTTGAATAGTAATTTTTATCCCTACGCTATCCAGCGCTTTCCCTACTGTTTCACTCTCTGGAGTTGGAATAGTAATTTTTACTCCTACGCTATCCAATGTTTTCTTTACTGTTTCACTCTCTGGAGTGGGAATAGTAATTTTTACCCCTACGCTATCCAACACTTTCCCTACTGTTGCACTCTCTGGAGTTGGAATAGCAATTTTTACTCCTACGCTATCCAACACTTTCCCTACTGTTGCACTCTCTGGAGTGGGAATGGTAATTTTTACCCCTACACTATCCAACGCTTTCCCTACTGTTTCACTCTCTGGAGTTGGAATAGTAATTTTTAACCCTACGCTATCCAACGCTTTCCCTACTGTTGCACTTTCTGGAGTGGGAATAGTAAGTTTTACCCCTTCGCCAGCCAATGCTTTCCCTACTGTTGCACTCTCTGGAGTGGGACTAGTAATTTTTACCCCTACGCTATCCAGCGCTTTCCCTACTGTTTCACTCTCTGGAGTTGGAATAGTTATTTTTACCCTTACGCTATCCAACGCTTTCCCTACTGTTGCACTCTCTGGAGTTGGAATAGTAATTTTTAACCCTACGCTATGCAACGCTTTCCCTACTGTTGCACTCTCTGGAGTGGGAATAGTAAGTTTTACCGCTTCGCTAGCCAACGCTTTTCTTAATGTTGCACTCTCTGGAGTGGGAATAGTAATTTTCACCCCTACGCTAACCAGCGCTTTCCCTACTGTTTCACTCTCTGGAGTTGGAATAGTAATTTTTACTCCTACGCTATCCAGCGCTTTCCCTACTGTTGCACGCTCTGGAGTGGGAATAGTAATTTTTACCCCTACACTATCCAACGCTTTCCCTACTTTTGCACTCTCTGGAGTTGGAATTGTAATGTTTACCCCTTCGCTATCCAACGCTTTCCCTACTGTTGCACTCTCTGGAGTGGGAATAGTAATTTTTACCCACCCGCTATCCAATGCTTTCTCTACAGTTGCACTCTCTGGAGTTGGAATAGTAATTTTTATCCCTACGCTATCCAGCGCTTTCCCTACTGTTTCACTCTCTGGAGTTGGAATAGTAATTTTTACTCCTACGCTATCCAATGTTTTCTTTACTGTTCCACTCTCTGGAGTGGTAATAGTAATTTTTATCTCTATGCTATACAATGTTTTCCCTAATTTTGCATTTTCTGGAGTGGGAATAGTAATTTTACATATTACGCTATCCAATGTTTTTAATACTGTAGATTTTTTTGGACTTTAAATAGTAGTTTTATTTATTATTTAGAATGAATTTAGATAATGTATTATGTTATTAATTTTAAAATGATTGAAAGTATATTTAATTTTTTTAATTTATTAAAAATAATTATTTACTTTTTTATGTAATTATTTTATTTGTGGAGATCTATTTGTAATTTATAGTATTTTTAAATAATTTATAAGTAATTATAGTACATATTAAAATGTATTATTAAGTAAATATATAATATATATTTTACATATGTGTTTAATCAATATTATATTATTATATATATATTATTTATTAATTTTAAACATTACTAAATATTTTTAACAATGTTTATTTTATTTATAAGTATTATTTAATTTTTTTACACATTATATTTTAACAGATATAAAACGATATTTTTAATTACGATATTTTTAACATCGATATTTTTGTTTCGATATTTTTGTACTTACCATGTTGTAGATAGGATGCCGATATACTTGCCTTCAATATTCCAGCATCGATGTTTCTGTAGGTCGATATTTTGTCTGTCGATATTCTGTCATAGATCAGTATATAAATATTGGATATTTTTCTAAACTTGTGTGGTG
>NW_028246270.1:0-108971 GCF_964263255.1 Lissotriton vulgaris
TGTATATATATAAGCGGCAAAGATTTATTTAGCCCACAAACAAAGTGTAACAGACGCATTTTGGACCAAAGTCCTTCGTCAGTATTTACAGTTTTGACCACCTGACATCATTATATATTCGTCATTTGAATGTAACTGACAACAAACTAATACAATAGTGCATGTAAGTATGGCAGCCATTTCTAAATGGTTAACAATGAATATTTCACAATTCCTTTCATACCATATCGGATTTGAAAGCCGCCATTGCCTGTGCATATTTATCGATATTGCTGTGTATCGGCATGTCACCGGCATTATGTACACACATCATTAATTAGCCCGTTAATTAATACAGTCAGTGAATGAGCACCCACACAAATGATTAAGCATATATATATGCCACAGCAGCAAGCATTAAATGGCTAAGGATATTCACTAAATCATAGTCACAGTGCATTTCCTTTTTGTTATGCACTGTTGACTTAATGCCACTCAGCCAGAAAAGAAATAATGATGCCGTATCGGCTTTTTGAGAAAAACGTGCCACAGTGCCTTCATCCTAATCATAATTTCAAAACATTAAAATTCATAGAAATTCTTATCACCACTCCCTACAGGGCTGGAGAGAAAGGAAAAAAGGGGGGTTAACATGATTATTTTCATAAATTATGACATCATACAATTCATTCAAAGTCTGAAATCCACTACAAGTCATAACCTTCCACACCATACCAAATCAACAGGAACCGTCGGGCGGACATAAGTTAAACTAGATCGAACATGAATACATTATTTGAAGTATACATTCCCCTTGATGTATGCTGATTCTACCTCCCTAAATGGGCAGTGAGTTCTTCCCCACTATTAAGACCTAGTGGGTGCTTTGTCTGCATATCGATATTATAACGGGACTCAAATCTGCGGAGACTTAACAATCTATCCCCCCCCTCTGGGATTTTGGGGGATGTGATCCAGGCCAAAGTATTGTAACAGCTCCCTGTTACTTTGGTGTACTTTGGCGAAATGTCGAGCTACCGGATATGCAATATCTTTGTTTATAATAGCTCTCTGATGTTCCAAGATACGCATTTTCACATTTTTGATAGTACTCCCGATATATTTGAGTCCACAGGGACAGACCAGACAATATACAACATAGGGTGTTGTGCATGTAATAAACTCCTTAATGGGCTTCAGTTGGACCATTCCTGGAATCTTATATGAGAGTACCCGCTTGCTGTTTTCGCAAGCACGGCATTGCCCACATGGAAAGAATCCCTTCATGTCCTTAAGTGTCCCACTCACTTTTGGTTTTACTGGTGCAAGATGGCTATGAATGATTTTGTCTTTGATAGATCTTAATTTTCTAAAGGTTATTAAGGGTTTCTGGGGGACATCATTCCCAATTACTGGATCAGTGCGGAGGATATGCCAGTTTTTTTAGAGTCAATTTCTTAAGATATTAGCTTGATCTGAGAAAGTCATAATCATACAAAACTTATTACTAATCTCAGATGATTGATCTTTCTTACTCTTGCTCTCTAGTAGTTGTTTTCTGGGTATCCTAGCTACCTTCATACGGGTCTTCTCTAACTCTGCCTGATCATATCCCCTTACGCGAAATCTCATGACGCATTCTTCTGCCGCCTTTGCAAAATCAGAGTCTTGCGAACAATTGCGCCTCAACCTGAGAAGTTCGCCGTAAGGTATACTCCGGATCAAACTTGGAGGGTGGCTGCTTTTAGCATGGAGTATGTTATTCCCGGCCGTCGGTTTTCTGTACAAGGCCGTCTCCAACCTCTCCCTGTTCAAGAAGACCCTCAAGTCTAGGTAGTGCACCTCCGAGGTGCTAATGTCAGCAGTAAATTTCAGGTTTAGATTATTTCTATTCAAGTCACTGATAAATACTTCAGCCAGTGCGGGGGAGCCCCTCCACACTAGAAAGATCGTCGATATATCGACGCCATGCCACGATGTGTTCTGCCCACTTAGTGTTGTCTCCCGCTAGGGCCACCTGCTCCTCCCACCAGCCAACGAAGAGGTTCGCGTAGCTGGGGGCGAAGCAGGTTCCCATCGCAGTCCCTGAGATTTGCTTAAAAAGCTCGTTCTGGAACAAAAATATATTGTCCCTAAGACAGAATTCTAAAAGCTCAATCAACATGGTACTATGTTCCATGTACTTTGCGGGTCTTTTATTCAGGAAATACCTGACTGCCTCTATCCCTTGTGTATGCTGAATACAGGTATAGAGACTTGTGATGTCTAATGTTATGAGCACATATGTGGTGTCCCAAGTTATCAATTCCAGCTGTTCTATAAAGTGCTTGGTATCCCTTACATAGGACTTCCGGTCAACAACAAATTTGGATAAAAAAGAATCAATATAAATAGATAAGTTCTCCGTCAGTCCTCCTTTAGAGGACACAATAGGTCTCCCCGGGGGACAATTAAGGTCTTTGTGAACCTTGGGGAGCTGGTAGAATGTCGGGATAACAGGTTCAGGATTACGAAGAAACAAAAATTCATTGGTGTCTAACATTAGTTTGTTGCGCCATTTAGTTAACAAATCATGGTAGGATTGGATGCTAAACTGATATTCTTCTTTATTACTTTTCAGATAATTCTTCCCATCCTCCAATTGGCGTAGAGATTCACAACAGTATTGCTCCCTTGTCAAGAGCACAACATTACCCCCTTTATAGGAGGGTTTTACGATAGTTCCTTCTTTTTCCGAGATGTTGGAAAGTGCAATAGATTGTCCCTTGCTTAAATTGTTTTTCATCTTTGATTTCTTATTTCTTGATGTTGGTGTAATCCTTAGCTTCATGAGATCTTGAATGACAGCATCAGAAAAAGTATCAATAGCGTCATACCGCATTTGTGGATTAAATTGTGAGGGTGCCCGGAAATTTGTAATGGGGGATTGTTGCTCTATTCCTCTAAATTCACTGATAACAGATGGTGACTGCGTTTGCTCAGCTCTTAAATTATCCAACGCATTAACCGCATCTAGATCTCTAATTGTCAGTACATCCGTGGAGTACACCCCTGTCTTTTTTGTGGTTTTCTTTGTTTCTTCAGTCGTCGGTTTTAATTTATGAACTTTGTGCAACTTTATCTTTCTTGTCAATTTGAAGAGATTGATTCGGGTCTGAGTATACTCAATTTTGTTATTCGGACAGAATGTTAATCCCAATTGCAGAGTCTCTTCTTCTGCCTTGGTAAGTGTGTCTTTAGTCAGATTAATGATGGTTAAATTCTCACTCTTATCTACCATCTGTTGCCCTTCTTCTTGCGAGTATTGTAGTTGGATGTCTTGATCTTTCCTCTTCCTCTTCCAACCCCCTCTCCGGGTTCTTCGTCGCCCTCTGGCGGTTTGACCTTGCCCCCTCTGAGCCATGTTTTGCGGATAAGATCGAATTCCTGATGAAAAGGATTCTTCCGGCTCTCATTGGCATTCGTAATCTTCAACCCTGCGAAGTATTTATGAACTGTCCTATTGCTTAGCAAGGCATGGGGGTTAAGCTGGCTTTGACACGGGGAGTGTTCCCGTGTATAGTGAATAAACCACAAACTCAATGTGTGACGAAAAGTACCGCCGCGAGGCGGCATTGGACATTTTCAAAAAAAGAGCACCCACTTCAACCACCGCACCTGACACAGGTGGAGGGGCGACGACATCACAAAGTTCCTTGGTGAATTTATTTATTAAACTGGAGAGATGCAGCGAGCGGGAAATAAGAAAATGGTGGGAGGCCACCTCCCTGCAAAACTATATTGACGTCGATAGGGTTCCAAGGGGGCTGAGAACCTACACAGTCCCAGCCTATGAAAGTCCCGACCCCAGGCTGTTGGAACAATGGGCTGAACTCACGGCGGCATCATGCAAGGCTATGCTGGATATACTGCTAAAATTCACATGGAGTGATCGAATGAAGGCACTAGACGAAATCGCCTCCATTGAGAAGGAGATCACTAAGGAAACTGATATAACCAAACAAGAACATCTAAGAGAGGAAATGAAAAAAAGACTGGTTAAATACGAACTTAAGATAAGACAGAGAAAACAAGAGAAGTTCGAGCGCGACGAGCGGGATTACGCTCTTGGCAGGATATTTACCTTTGCAAAGAAATTTGACGCTCCCAGAGCAGCTATGAAAAAGAAGAAGGATTTAACATCAACTGTTCAACCAGCTACATCGGAATCCAGCGCAACAGATGAAGAACCATCAGGGGATGAGAGACCTATCATGACCAATGAGAGCAGGAAGAATCCTTTTCATCAGGAATTCGATCTTATCCGCAAAACATGGCTCAGAGGGGGCAAGGTCAAACCGCCAGAGGGCGACGAAGAACCCGGAGAGGGGGTTGGAAGAGGAAGAGGAAAGGTCAAGACATCCAACTACAATACTCGCAAGAAGAAGGGCAACAGATGGTAGATACGAGTGAGAATCTAACCATCATTAATCTGACTAAAGACACACTTACCAAGGCAGAAGAAGAGACCTGCAATTGGGATTAACATTCTGTCCGAATAACAAAATTGAGTATACTCAGACCCGAATCGATCTCTTCAAATTGACAAGAAAGATAAAGTTGCACAAATTTCATAAATTAAAACCAACGACTGCAGAAACAAAGAAAACCACAAAAAAGACAGGGGTGTACTCCACGGATGTACTGACAATTAGAGATCTAGATGCGGTTAATGCATTGGATAATTTAAGAGCTGAGCAAACGCAGTCACCATGTTTGGAAAGAAAAAAGAGACATGTCCTATTGATTATTTTTGTATGTACATATTGTTCTGTGTATGTTCGAGTCAGAGTGAGGTTGAATATGTTGTGAATGTTTTAACATGGCCATGTTTGAAAGTTTGTTGTTCTGATTGAATGAGGAATACGTGACAAACAATCACTAAGCCATATATTTGCAAATTGAGTTGTTTTGGATGTTTTTGCCACCCTAATGATACTCGCTTGGCTGAAAGTCAACCTGCCCCGCCTGAGGGCAGCCCAAGTTATGATATGTATGTAAAGCATGGAATTACACCTCTCTTGTTTAATACGCTATAGCATAAATATACTTAGGATAATGTAGAATTGCAATGGCCCTTAACCGGGTCTTTTGTCGAGAAAAAGATATGTTTTCTACAGGATCAATTGTTTTCTAAACGTAGTCGACAATCAATGTTTGATTCCCTAAACCTATGGCAGAAGGAAGCAAAATGTAGATGTATGCGGGAGGAAAAGGTATGTAGAATGAAAGGAGGTCAGATGATTACGCAGAAAGTCATTGCTTATGATAAAGCTGAAACCGAACAGGGAATTGATTGTGCCGATAGGCAATTTAGATTAGAAATGGATAAGACCTATGTGGCTAGGACTGAAGCGGAGGATGGGATGGAGGATTTATTGGATACTCGTCCACCTCCCCCTTATGCTCCACAGCGTATATATTCCGTTGTTTCTTCAACTCTAGTACAGGCCCCTTCAGCCTCTGCCCCTGTTGTTTCCTCTTCCCTTGTCTCTCCCAGAACATCCTCTGTTTTATCTACCTCTGTGTCTGAGATGGCTACTTTATGGCATGTTACACCACTGTCTTCTGTCATGTACACAGCTGTTTTGTCTCCCCCACCCCTGTGTGTGCTTCCCAGTCTGCGAGCACGACCCCATCCCTAGCTGCTTTCACTCCATCTCGTGCTCCGGGGGATTTCAACAAACAAAAGTTGTTTACTCGTTCGACTTTAGGACCAAATGAGAAACAGATTGTTGAAAATCAGTCATCCCAGTGGATGCGACAGCCTATTTATACTCTAGCCGATATATGGAGTACGCTTAGGGACTTTGAGCCTGTTATGCAGCAACATGCCCTGAAACACATGGCCACACGTCTTATTACTTTATGGGAGCAGTGTTTTCCAGGAGGGATGGCCCCCCAAGTAATGTATGATATTCGGGACAGGGCTCATAGGTCTGAACTTAGACCAGAGGAAGTGTACAAAAATGTTGAGGTTCTATTATGTTATCGAGAGCAAATGCACCAAAAGTGTTCCTCATGGGACTCTCAGCACCCTATGCGAGAAGTCCATCCTATTTTTCATCCTGAAATACTGGAATTAAAAAATGATCAGGACGTGGTGCCTAGACCTCGTGTAAGGCACGAGTGCAGGAACAATTGGTTTACCCCCCTGGAAGAGGAGTGAAGTCCTCTTGCCAAAATCACAACTACCTGACCCCCGAAAGAATCCCACGGCTTACTATAAAGAGCTCACAGAAGCGGCTTCCTCCGCCGTTATGACCCTAGCTGACATAGAGCTATTTTTTGCGTTATTAGTCCCTGTTGATGTATGGCGGCAGGTGCATGATCAGGACTATGTTCAGTAGTTGGGTGGAACATGGGATCAGATAAAAGATTGGGATAAGGAACGTAAGCCTGGTGATAAACCGAAACCCGAACTATTGGTGTTACCAGGCCGTATTATTACTTACATGCATTCCTTAATTCCGCCTCGGAAGGTGGATTGGGATAAATTGACAGCATGTAAGCAGAAGAAAGATGAAAGTGTTTCAGATTTCTTCACTAGATTTGAAGGTGTATTCATTGATTTCAGTGGACAGGATTTATCGTTGGAAGGCGGTATACGATTATTTGTTAATCGTTTTGTGACTTGTCACCAGAATTCTCTGCACGGCTGCAAGCCGCTAAAAGTACTTGGACCACTTCTACGCCCTCTGTGATATTGAGTATGGCCCAATATTACAAACATAGAGAAAATGAGAGTAAGGATACGACGGAAAAGAAAGCAAATGATCTTAAGACACATATGCTGTTACAACAAGTTGTTTGAGGACGAGGCAGATAGAGACGTGGTAGAGAGTTTGTCCCGAGAGGGGCGGGAACTGGACGAGGCGGAGGGCCTACTGTTGTTTTGGGAATAAACCAGTGCGCTTATTCTAAGCAGGAAGGGCATTGGCGTTTTCAGTGTCCCTTGTTGCTGGCTCAGAATGGGGCTATGAGAGGTGGAGGAAGAGGTTGAGGTGGTGTGGATCGCAATGATATGATACGTGAAGAGGTGACGCATGTTGGATCAGAAAATAATTATTTCGATAATCCGAGAGGTAGGCAGTATTATAATGAGGACTGTGCGATGGATGCAACCGAAGGGTATGCCTATACATAGGACAGCCAAGGACAGAGTGGGTGCCAGGTGCCAGTACCCGTTGATCAGCAGGGTCCTAATGTAAAGGCGGATTTGATGGGGACATCTGAAAAGTTTTTAGTTGATACGGGTGCGATGAATAGTTCTATCTCTCGCTCTCTGGTCCCAGGGGCTGCTCTGTCCGGGCAAAATAATGGTTCAGTAGGATTCTCTGCAATTCAGGTGGTGAGCCCAATTTCCAAACCTATTCCGTTTACAATTGGTCCAGTTACGGTAGACTCTCCGTTTCTTTTGACTTCCCATTGTGGTGAACATTTATTGGGCTTGGATTTGTTAAAGAAATTACTTGCAAAAATTGATTGTTCACTTGATGGTGCTTATTTTTTTTTTTTGAAAAACTTTATTGACAAATAGACGCAGAAGTTATTTTCAACATTTTCACTGCTTGCATCCGGTACATTTTGTTTCAGTATGGTTGTATAGATGGTTAATTTACAGGATAGATCGGCGTACAAGGTTAATGTTCACAATGTACAAAGAGGAAAGAGTTACATAGAATTCCTTATAGAAGCATATAGTTCAACATTCCATATTCTGATCCAGTTCGCATTTTGCCCACCTATTAAAAACTGCAGTTAGTTCTCAGTGACTTCTACGTATGGAAAGAAAATGATTTCTACAAAAGAACTTAACTAATGTCATCACCACTGCATACAGTTGTGCTTTTTCATATAATGGTGTCTTCCACTGCATAGAGCTTATACATTGGTTCAGAGTTTACAGTTACTGCTCCCTCCACCCCCACACAAATCAGAGAGCCTCACATCATTCCGCCCCTCTAATCATCCTCCTCCTCTGACTCCAGCTCTTCATCCTCCGGCAACGGGTCACATGGTTCCCCCCTATATTTATTCCAAGGTGTCCATACTTTATTCCATTTACGCGGACAGGCCCGCAGCATATATACTGCCCGTTCCTTCACCATGAGGAGGTCCATATTTCTAACCCAGCCCGACACTGTCGGCAAGTCCGGAGCACCCCATTTTTGTGCTATGTCCCTTTTTGCCACTGTCATAGCTAATGTGGCCCACAACTGTTCATACTTGTTCAGGTCAGTAGGGTCCCAAATGTTTAACAGACATTTGCGGGGCTCAGGCAGGAGCGATATCTCAAGGGCCTGGGAGACTGTTCGCATAATCTGTTTCCATACCTCTTGAAGCAATGGGCAGTCCCATAGTGTGTGAAGCAGGGACCCCTCCTCCCCGCAGCCCCTGAGACAGAAGGGGTGTGGTGCCTTCTGTATCCTGTGCAAAAGTGTTCTGGTATAGTAGGTGCGGTGTAGGATCTTGAGTTGTACCAGCCTAAACCTAGCTGAGATGCCCACCTCCCTCGGTGAGGCCAACGCCTCGTTCCATTCCGTGTCGTCCATATCCCCGAGTTCCCCGGCCCATCGCTCTCGGAGTTTCTGTGTGGGGTCCGGCAGGTTATTAACTAGTTTTTTGTATGTAAGGGAGGTTGCCTTCTGTTCCATAAAGTCAGTTAGCAACCTGTCCTCCAGTGGAGAGGATTCCGGGAGTACTGTGTCGGGAGGGATTGCGTGTAGGAGGGCGTGCCGGATTTGCACATACCTGTAAGTTTCAGTGGGCCCCATATCATACTGTTGCCGCAATTGTGAGAATGCGACCACCGAGCCCTTATCCCAAAGGTCTCCTACAACCGAAATTCCTATTTGGTCCCATTGTGCGAAACCCTTACTGGCTCTTAAGTTCCCTAGCGATTTCGTGTCCCACAATGGCGTCATTTGCGTAATTTTCCCCTGCCATCCGAGTCGTGACTGCGCTGTATGCCACAGGGATACCGTGTGCAGTGTCGGACCGATCAGTTTACGGGCCCGTGCGCGATTGTATAGCACCGCGAGCATGCCGTCCGTTCCCAACTGTGACCAGTCCGCTTGGTATGCGGGGTCCCCCCGCGGGACGTGGATCCATTGATTTATTATCTTAAGCTGGGAGGCCCAGTAATATAATTGAAGGTTAGGTAGTGCAATCCCACCTTCGTACCAGCTTTTAACTAATTTATCGTGAGCTATACGAGCTGGGCCATTGTTCCATAGTAGTGCAGATACAAGTGCAGCGACCTGTTGGAAGTAGCGTGGGGCCACCACATGAGGAGTATTCTCCAACACGTAAAGAAATCTAGGGAGAGCCATCATTTTGTATAGTGCTGCTCTTCCAAGGAGGGTTAATGGCAGGGTGGCCCAATATTTAACGTCTGCACGGAGACGTGCCAGAGGCGGCACCAGATTTGCGTTATAAAAGTCTGTCGCATTAGTGGTGGAGGGGTGCAGAAACCTACAACAGCAGTGCAGAAACAAGCAAGAGCAGTACAGAAAAAAATTAGCAGAGGTGCAGAAGGATTCAAGTGGGGTACAGATAGAAGCACAAAAAGTGCAGAAAGAAGCAAAAGTGAAGAAAGAGGCAAGAGCAGTGCAGAAAGAGGCAAGAGAGTTACAGATAAAGGTAAGAGAGGTGCACAAGGATGGAAGAAGGATGCAGAAAGAGGCAAGATGGGTGTAGAAAGAAGCAAGAGAATTGCAGAAACAGTCAAAAGATGTGCAGAAAGAGGGAACAGGTGTGCAGACAGAGGCAAGAGAGGTGCAGAAAGAGAGAAGGAGGGAGGGTGCAGAAAGGGGCAAGAAGGGTGCAGAAATTTGCAAGAGAGGTACAGAGCAAAGCAAGATCATCAGTGCAGATAGAAACAAGAGCAGTGCAGAAAGAACTAGCAGAGGTGCAAAAAATGGCAAGAAGGGTGCAGAAAGTGGCAAGAGGGGTGCAGAAAGAGCCAAGAGTGGTGAAGAAATTTGCAAGAGAAGTGCAGAAAGAAGCAAGAGCAATGCAGAAAGAACCAACACAGGTGCCGAAGTAGAAAAAAAGGGTTGCAGAAATAGACAGCAGAGATGCAGAAAGAGGCAAGAGAAGTGTAGATAGAAGCAACAGAAGTGCAGAAGGAGGCAACAGACTTGCAGAAAGAGGCAAGAGAGTTTTAGAAACAAGCAAGATAAGTGCAGAAAAGGCGAACAGGGTGGAGAAAAAGGCAAGAGAGGTACAGAAAGAGGGAAGAAGGGTGCACAAAGAGGCAAGAGGGGTGCTGAAAGAAGCAAGAGAGGTGTAGAAAGTAGCAAGAGCAGTGCAGAAAGAACCAGCAGAGGTGCAGTAGGTGACAAGAGGGGTGCAGAAAGAGGCAAGAGGGGTGCAGAAAGTTGCAAAAGAGTTGCAGAAAGAAGCAAGAGCAGTGCAGAAAGAACAAACAGAGGTGCAGAAGGTGGCATGAGGGGTGCAGAAAGAGGCAATAGGGGTGCAAAAAGAGGCAATAGTGGTGCAGACATTTGCAAGGGCAGTTTAGAAAGAACCAGCAGAGGTGCAGAAAGTGGCAAGAGGGGTGCAGAAAAAGCCAAGAGTGGTGTAGAAATTTGCAAGATAATGGCAGAAAGAAGCAAGAACAGTGCAGAAAGAACTAACAGAGGTGCAGAAATAGATAACAGAGATGTAGAAAGAGGCAAAAGAAGTGTAGACAGAAGCAACAGAGTTGCAGAAGGAGGCAACAGACCTGCAGAAAGAGGCAAGAGAGTTTCAGAAACAAGCAAGATACGTGCAGAAAAGGGGATCAGGGGTGCAGAAAAAGGCAAGAGAGGTGCAGAAAGAGGGAAGAAGGGTGCGGAAAGAGGCAAGAGGGGTGCAGAAAGAAGCAAGAGAGGTGCAGAAAGAAGCAAGAGCAGTGCAGAAGGAACCAACAGAGGTGCAGAAATAGACAATAGAGGTGCAAAAATAGGCAACAGAGATGCATAAAAAGACAAGCGAGTGTCAGAAAAAAGCAAGAGAAGTGCAGAACTAGGAGAACAGGGGTACAGAAAGAGGCAAGAGAAGTGCAGAAAGAGGGAAGAAAGGTAAAAAAAGAGGCAGGATGGGTGCAAAAAGAGGCAAGAGGAATGCATAAATAAGCAACAGAGATGCAGAAGGAGGCAAGAGAAGTGCAGAAGGAGGCAACAGATCTGCAGAAACAGGCAAAAGATGTACAGAAAGAAGGAAGAGCAGTGCTGAAAGAACCAACCGGGGTGCAGGAAGCAAGAGAGGGACAGAAAGAGGCAAGAGGGGTGCAGAACCTACGAGAGCAGTGCAGAAAGAAGCAAGAGCAGTACAGACACAAATAGCAGAGGTGCAGATAGAGGCACAAAAAGTGCAGAAAGAAGCGAAAGAGGTGCAGAAAGAGGCAAGAGGGGTGCAGAAAGAGGCAAGAGAGTTACAGATGAAGGCAAGAGAGGTGCACAAGGATGGAAGAAGGATGCAGAAAGAGGCAAGATGGGTGTAGAAAGAAGCAAGGGCATTGCAGAAAAAGTCAAAAGATCCGCAGAAAGAGGGAACGGGTGTGCAGACAGAGGCAATAGAGGTGCAGAAAGAGAGAAGGAGGGTACAGTAAGAGGCAAGAGGGGTGCAGAAATTTTGCGAGAGGTACAGAGCAAAGCAAGATCAGTGCAGATCAGATAGAAACAAGAGCAGTGCAGAAGGAACCAGCAGAGGTGCCGAAATAGAAAAGAGGGGTGCAGAAATAGACAACAGAGCTGCAGAAAGAGGCAAGAGAAGTGTAGAAAGAAGCAAAAAAAAGTGCAGAAGGAGGCAACAGACCTGCAGAAAGAGGCAAGAGAGTTTTAAAAACAAGCAAGATACGTGCAGAAAAGGGGAACGGGTGCAGAAAAAGGCAAGAGAGGTACAGAAAGAGGGAAGAAGGGTGCAGAAAGAACCAACCGGGGTGCAGGAAGCAAGAGAGGGACAGAAAGAGGCAAGAGGGGTGCAGAACCTACGAGAGCAGTGCAGAAAGAAGCAAGAGCAGTACAGACACAAATAGCAGAGGTGCAGATAGAGGCACAAAAAGTGCAGAAAGAAGCAAGAGAGGTGCAGAAAGAAGCAAGAGCAGTGCAGAAAGAAGCAAGAGCAGTGCAGAAAGAACTAGCAGAGGTGCAGTAGGTGACAAGAGGGGTGCAGAAAGAGGCAATAGGGGTGCAAAAAGATGCAATATTGGTGCAGACATTTGCAAGAGCAGTGCAGAAAGAAGCAAGGGCAGTGCAGAAAGAACCAGCGGAGGTGCAGAAAGTGGCAAAAGGGGTGCAGAAAGAGCCAAGAGTGGTGTAAAAATTTGCAAGAGAAGTGCAGAAAGAAGCAAGAGCAGTGCAGAAAGAACCAACGGAGGTGCAGAAATAGACAAGAGATGTGCAGAAATAGATAACAGAGATGTATGTAGAAAGAGGCAAAAGAAGTGCAGACAGAAGCAACAGAGATGCAGAAGGAGGCAACAGACCTGCAGAAAGAGGCAAGAGAGTTTCAGAAACAAGCAAGATACGTGCAGAAAAGGGGAACAGGGCTACAGAAAAAGGCAAGCGAGGTGCAGAAAGAGGGAAGAAGGGTGTAGAAAGATGCAAGAGTGGTGCAGAAAGAAGCAGGAGATGTGCAGAAAGAAGCAAAAGCAGTGCAAAAATAATCAGCAGAGGTACAGTAGGTGACAGGAGGGGTGCAGGAAGAGGCAAGAAGGGTGCAGAAAGTTGCAAAAGAGGTGCAGAAGGAAGCAACAGAGCTGCAGAAAGAGGCAAGAGAGTTTCATAAACAAGCATGAGAAGTGCAGAAATAAGGGAACAGAGGTGTAGAAAGAGGCAAGAGAGGTGCAGAAAGAGGTAAGAAGGGTACAGAAAGAGGGAGGAAGGGTACAGAAGGAGGGAAGAGGGGTGCAAAAAGAAGCACGAGAAGTATATAAGAAGCAACAGGGGTGCAAAAAGAGGCAAGATCAGTGCAAAAAGAGGTAAGAGGAGTGCAGAAAAAAGCAACAGAGATGCAGAAAGAGGCAAGAAAAGTGCAGGAGGCAATAGAGCTGCAGAAACAGGCAAAAGATGTACAGAAAGAAGGAAGAGGAGTGCCGAAAGAACCAACCGAGGTGCAGTAATAGACAAGAGATGTGCAGAAAGATGCAAGAGAAGTGCAGAAAGAAGCAACTGAGGTGCAGAAGTAAGCATGGGCGGAAAATCCGTTTCGCTCGCGGATTTTGCGGATTTTCGGTAAATTCGCAATCCGCGAGATTCGCGAATCTCCCGCAAAATCCGCAAATCCGCGAGCAGCGGATTTTGCTCGCACTGTTCGCGTGAGTTCGCGGCTTCCCATTACAACTTCGCGCCCCGCGAATAAGCGCTAAATTACAGGAATACGATTTTAGCAAAACTGAAACTACTTACCAGGTTCAAAAGTTCAGGCTCATCATTAGTAGCCATTTCCTGTAGTGCTTCCTGAGGGGCCCCTCCAGAGTTCAGTTGCCAGTTGCAACTATTATGTGACCCTGCTCTGAACCTCAGAATAGTTACACATATGCCACAAAGGTCCTGAATTACAGCTAAGGGAGACAAGCAGGAGCCAGGCTGGAAGTTCAAATCCATTAATCAGCCCCTAATTCATTATTGTCAGTTGGGGCAGGGCAGGTGTTGTAACTAATTTTGCAACAATAATAGCACTTAGCAAGTGCAAAAGATCACTAATCAGGAAGCACTAAGGAAGCAGGTGCCAGCTAAAAAAATATTCTGTGACACATTAATCAGCCCCAAATTAATTCAGGTCACTTGAGGCAGGGAAGGTGTGCTTGCGTTGCCACAATAATGTACACTGACTGGACAACCAGAGGGTGCTGTGATGAAACAGAGGGTGGCATGGGTGGGCCAGAGGGTGGCATGAGTAGTCAGAGAGTGGCAGTGGTGACAGAGAGTGGCAGTGATGAAGAAGAGTGTCCCAAACAGGCTGGACACGTAGAAACAACAAGTTCGCGAAACTTGCGACCCGACAGGTAAGTTCGCGTTTTGCGACATTGTACAAAACCCTCGCGAACTGGCAGAAACCCGCGCGAACACAAAAAAAAAATCTGCAAATTCGCGAGAATTCGCGGATTTTGCGGATTGCGAGTTCGCAAATCCGCAAAATTTGCGAACGCGAGATTCGCAAAATTCGCCCATGCTTATGCAGAAGGAGGCAACAGAGCTGCAGAAAGAGTCAAGAGAGTTTCAGAAACAAGCATGAGAAGTGCAAAAATAGGGGAACAGATGTGCAGAAAGAGGCAAGAGAGGTGCAGAAAGAGGGAAGAGGGGTACAGAAAGAAGCAGGAGGGATGCAATAAGAAGCAAGAGAAGTACAGAAAGAAGCAACAGGGGTGCAAAAAACAGCAAAGATGGGTGCAAAAAGAGGCAGGAGAAGTGCATATATAAGCAACAGAGATGCAGATGGAGGCACGAGAAGTGCAGAGGAGGCAATAGAACTGCAGAAACAGGCAATTGATGTGCAGAAAGAAGGAAGAGCAGTGTCCCGAAAGAATAAACAGAGGTGCAGGAGGCAAGAGGGGTGCAGAAACCTACAAGAGCGGTGCAGAAAGAAGCAAGAGCAGTACAGAGAAAAACAACAGAGGTGCAGAAGGAAGCAAGTGGGGTACAGATAGAGGCACAAAAAGTGCCGATTGACACAAAAGAGGTGCAGAAAGAGGCAAGAGGGGTGCAGAAAGAGGCAAGAGAGTTGCAGATATAGGCAAGAGAGGTGCACAAGGATGGAAGAAGGATGCAGAAAGTGGCAAGATGGGTGTAGAAATACGCAATAACATTGCAGAAACAGTCAAAAGATGTGCAGAAAGAGGGAACAGGTATGCAGACAGAGGCAAGAGAGGTGAAGAAAGAGAGAAGGAGGGTACAGAAAGAGGCAAGAGGGGTACATAAATTTGCAAGAGAGGTACAGAATAAAGCAAGCGCAGTGCAGAAAGAAGCAAGAGCAATGCAGAAAGAACCAGCAGAGGTGTAGAAAGTGACAAAAGGGGTGCCTAAAGAGCCAAGAGTGGTGTAGAAATGTTCAAGAGAAGTGCAGAAAGAAGCAAGAGCAGGGCAGAAAGAATCAACAGAGGTGCAGAAATAGATAAGCAATGTGCAGAAAGAGGCAAGAGAAGTGTAGGAAGAAGCAACAGAGGTGCAGAAGGAAGCAACAGAGCTGCAGAAAGAGGCAATAACGTTTCAGAAACAAGCATGAGAAGTGCAGAAATAGGGGAAAAGAGGTGCAGAAAGAGGCAAGAGAGGTACAGAAAGAGGGAAGAAGGGGACAGAAAGAGGCAAGAGGGGTGCCAAGAAAAGCAAGAGAAGTACAGAAAGAAGCAACAGGGGTGCCAAAATAGGCAAGAGGTGTGCAAAAAGAGGCAGGAAAAGTGCATAAATAAGCCACAGAGATGCAGAAGGAGGCAAGAGAAGTTCAGAAGGAGGCAACAGAGCTGCAGAAACAGGAAAAAGTTGTGCACAAAGAAGGAAGAGCAGTGCTGAAAGAACCAACAGAGGTGCAGGAGGCAAGAGGGGGACAGAAAAGGCAAGAGGGGTACAGAAACCTACAAGAGAGTGCAGAAAGAAGCAAGAGCAGTACAGAAGAAAACAACAGAGGCACAGAAGGAAGCAAGCGGGGTACATATAGAGGCACACAAAGTGCATAAAGAAGTAAAAGAGGTGCAGCAGGAGGCAGGAAAGGTACTGAAAGAGGCAATAGTGTTGCAGAAAAAGGCAGGATAGGTGCACAACGATGGAAGAAGGGTGCAGAAAGAGACTAGATGGGTGCAGAAAGAAGCAAGAGCATTACAGAAACAGGCACAAGATGTGCAGAAATAGGGAACAGGTGTGCAGACAGAGGCAAGAGAGGTGCAGAAAGAGAGGAGGGTGCAGAAAGAGGCAAGAGGGGTGTAGAAATTTGCAAGAGAGGTGCAGAGCAAAGCAAGAGCATTGCATAAAGAAGCAAGAGCAGTGCAGAAAGAACCAGCAGAGGTACAGAAGGTGCAAGGGGTGTGCAGAAAGAGGCAAGGGGGTGCAGAAATTTACAAGAGAGGTAGCAAGAGCAGCGCAGAAAGAACCAACAGGGGTGCAGAAATAGACAATCGAGGTCCATAAATAGGCAAGAGAAGTGCAGTAAGAAGCAACGGAGGTGCAGAACAAGGCAACATAGATGCAGAAAGAGGCAAGATAGTTTCATAAACAAGCCGGAGAAATGCAGAAAAGGACAAAAGGGGGGCAGAAAGAGCCAAGAGAGGGACAGAAAAAGAGAAGACGGGAGAGGAAAGAGGCAAGAGGGGTGCAGAAAGAGGCAAGAGTGGTGCAGAAGGAAGCAAGGGCTGTGCAGAAAGAAGTAAGAACAGCTAGAAAGAACCAACGGAGGTGCAGAAGGTGACAAGAGGGGTGCAGAAAGAGGCAAGAGAGTTGCAGAAAGAGGCACAAGAGGTGCAGAAAGAGAAAAGAAGAGTGTAGAAAGAGGCAAGATGAGTTCAGAAAGAACTAAGAGAGTTGGAGATACAAGCAAGAGAAGTAGACAAAGAAGCACCAGAGGTGCAGGTAGAGGCAAGAGGAGTTCAGAAAGAAGCAAGAGGAGTGCAGTAGGAAGCAACTGAGGTGCAGAAAGAGGCAAGAAATGTGCAGAAAGAGGCTAGAGAATTGTGGAAACAGGCAAAAGAGGTGCAGAAAACGGGAATAGGAGTGCAGACACCGGCAAGAGAGGTGCAGAAGGAGGCAAGAGTTTGGCAGAAAGAGGCAAGAGAGTTGCAGAAACATTCAAGAGATGTGTGGAAAAGAGGAACATGGTGCAGAAGGAGTTAGGAGAGGTGCTGAAAGAGGCAAGAGGGGTGCAGCCATTTGCAAGACAGGTGCGAAAAAAAGCAAGAGCAGTGCCGAAAGAACACACAGAGGTGCAGAAATAGACAAGAGGGGTGCAGAAAGAGGCAAGAGAAGTGCAGAAAGAAGCGACAGAGGTGCAGTGGGCAACAGAGCTACAGAAAGAGGCAAGAAAGGTTCAGAAATAAGCAAGAAAAGTACAGAAAAGGGGTGCAGAAAGAGGCAAGAGGGATGTAGAAAGAAGAAAGAAAGGTGCAGAAAAAAGCAAGAGAAGTGCAGAACCAAGCAACAGTGGTGCAGAAAGAGGTTTGAGGGGTGCAGAAAAAGGCAAGAGAAGCGCAGAAAGTGGCAAGAGAACTACAGAAACAGGCAAAAGAGGGGCAGAAAGAAGGAATAGGAGTGCAGAGAAAGACAAGACAGGTGCAGAAGGAGGCAAGAGAGTTGCAGAAACAGTCAAGAGATGTGCAGAAAAGAGCAACAGGGGTTCACAAAGAGGCAAGAGAGGTGCAGAAAGAGGCAAGAGAAGTGCAGAAGGAAGCAACAGGTGCAGAAGGATGCAATAGAGCTGCAGAAAGAGGCAAGAGAGTTTCAGAAATAAGCAAGAGAAGTGCAGAAAAGGGGGACTTGGGTGCAGAAAGAGGCAAGAGGGTTGCAGAAAGAAGCAAGAGAGGTGCAGAAAGAATCAAGAGAAGTGCAGAAAGAAGCAAGAGCAGTGCAGAAAGAACCAACGGAGGTGCAGAAATAGACAAGAGATGTGCAGAAATAGATAACAGAGATGTATGTAGAAAGAGGCAAAAGAAGTGCAGACAGAAGCAACAGAGATGCAGAAGGAGGCAACAGACCTGCAGAAAGAGGCAAGAGAGTTTCAGAAACAAGCAAGATACGTGCAGAAAAGGGGAACAGGGCTACAGAAAAAGGCAAGCGAGGTGCAGAAAGAGGGAAGAAGGGTGTAGAAAGATGCAAGAGTGGTGCAGAAAGAAGCAGGAGATGTGCAGAAAGAAGCAAAAGCAGTGCAAAAATAATCAGCAGAGGTACAGTAGGTGACAGGAGGGGTGCAGGAAGAGGCAAGAAGGGTGCAGAAAGTTGCAAAAGAGGTGCAGAAGGAAGCCACTGAGCTGCAGAAAGAGGCAAGAGAGTTTCATAAACAAGCATGAGAAGTGCAGAAATAAGGGAACAGAGGTGTAGAAAGAGGCAAGAGAGGTGCAGAAAGAGGTAAGAAGGGTACAGAAAGAGGGAGGAAGGGTACAGAAGGAGGGAAGAGGGGTGCAAAAAGAAGCACGAGAAGTATATAAGAAGCAACAGGGGTACAAAAAGAGGCAAGATCAGTGCAAAAAGAGGTAAGAGGAGTGCAGAAAAAAGCAACAGAGATGCAGAAAGAGGCAAGAAAAGTGCAGGAGGCAATAGAGCTGCAGAAACAGGCAAAAGATGTACAGAAAGAAGGAAGAGGAGTGCCGAAAGAACCAACCGAGGTGCAGTAATAGACAAGAGATGTGCAGAAAGATGCAAGAGAAGTGCAGAAAGAAGCAACTGAGGTGCAGAAGTAAGCATGGGCGGAAAATCCGTTTCGCTCGCGGATTTTGCGGATTTTCGGTAAATTCGCAATCCGCGAGATTCGCGAATCTCCCGCAAAATCCGCAAATCCGCGAGCAGCGGATTTTGCTCGCACTGTTCGCGTGAGTTCGCGGCTTCCCAGTACAACTTCGCGCCCCGCGAATAAGCGCTAAATTGCAGGAATACGATTTTAGCAAAACTGAAACTACTTACCAGGTTCAAAAGTTCAGGCTCATCATTAGTAGCCATTTCCTGTAGTGCTTCCTGAGGGGCCCCTCCAGAGTTCAGTTGCCAGTTCCAACTATTATGTGACCCTGCTCTGAACCTCAGAATAGTTACACATATGCCACAAAGGTCCTGAATTACAGCTAAGGGAGACAAGCAGGAGCCAGGCTGGAAGTTCAAATCCATTAATCAGCCCCTAATTCATTATTGTCAGTTGGGGCAGGGCAGGTGTTGTAACTAATTTTGCAACAATGAAAGCACTTAGCAAGTGCAAAAGATCACTAATCAGGAAGCACTAAGGAAGCAGGTGCCAGCTAAAAAAATATTCTGTGACACATTAATCAGCCCCAAATTAATTCAGGTCACTTGAGGCAGGGAAGGTGTGCTTGCGTTGCCACAATAATGTACACTGACTGGACAACCAGAGGGTGCTGTGATGAAACAGAGGGTGGCATGGGTGGGCCAGAGGGTGGCATGAGTAGTCAGAGAGTGGCAGTGGTGACAGAGAGTGGCAGTGATGAAGAAGAGTGTCCCAAACAGGCTGGACACGTAGAAACAACAAGTTCGCGAAACTTGCGACCCGACAGGTAAGTTCGCGTTTTGCGACATTGTACAAAACCCTCGCGAACTGGCAGAAACCCGCGCGAACACAAAAAAAAATCTGCAAATTCGCGAGAATTCGCGGATTTTGCGGATTGCGAGTTCGCAAATCCGCAAAATTCGCGAACGCGAGATTCGCAAAATTCGCCCATGCTTATGCAGAAGGAGGCAACAGAGCTGCAGAAAGAGTCAAGAGAGTTTCAGAAACAAGCATGAGAAGTGCAAAAATAGGGGAACAGATGTGCAGAAAGAGGCAAGAGAGGTGCAGAAAGAGGGAAGAGGGGTACAGAAAGAAGCAGGAGGGATGCAATAAGAAGCAAGAGAAGTACAGAAAGAAGCAACAGGGGTGCAAAAAACAGCAAAGATGGGTGCAAAAAGAGGCAGGAGAAGTGCATATATAAGCAACAGAGATGCAGATGGAGGCACGAGAAGTGCAGAGGAGGCAATAGAACTGCAGAAACAGGCAATTGATGTGCAGAAAGAAGGAAGAGCAGTGTCCCGAAAGAATAAACAGAGGTGCAGGAGGCAAGAGGGGTGCAGAAACCTACAAGAGCGGTGCAGAAAGAAGCAAGAGCAGTACAGAGAAAAACAACAGAGGTGCAGAAGGAAGCAAGTGGGGTACAGATAGAGGCACAAAAAGTGCAGATTGACGCAAAAGAGGTGCAGAAAGAGGCAAGAGGGGTGCAGAAAGAGGCAAGAGAGTTGCAGATATAGGCAAGAGAGGTGCACAAGGATGGAAGAAGGATGCAGAAAGTGGCAAGATGGGTGTAGAAATACGCAATAACATTGCAGAAACAGTCAAAAGATGTGCAGAAAGAGGGAACAGGTATGCAGACAGAGGCAAGAGAGGTGCAGAAAGAGAGAAGGAGGGTACAGAAAGAGGCAAGAGGGGTACATAAATTTGCAAGAGAGGTACAGAATAAAGCAAGCGCAGTGCAGAAAGAAGCAAGAGCAATGCAGAAAGAACCAGCAGAGGTGTAGAAAGTGACAAAAGGGGTGCCTAAAGAGCCAAGAGTGGTGTAGAAATGTTCAAGAGAAGTGCAGAAAGAAGCAAGAGCAGGGCAGAAAGAATCAACAGAGGTGCAGAAATAGATAAGCAATGTGCAGAAAGAGGCAAGAGAAGTGTAGAAAGAAGCAACAGAGGTGCAGAAGGAAGCAACAGAGCTGCAGAAAGAGGCAATAAAGTTTCAGAAACAAGCATGAGAAGTGCAGAAATAGGGGAAAAGAGGTGCAGAAAGAGGCAAGAGAGGTGCAGAAAGAGGGAAGAAGGGGACAGAAAGAGGCAAGAGGGGTGCCAAGAAAAGCAAGAGAAGTACAGAAAGAAGCAACAGGGGTGCCAAAATAGGCAAGAGGTGTGCAAAAAGAGGCAGGAAAAGTGCATAAATAAGCCACAGAGATGCAGAAGGAGGCAAGAGAAGTTCAGAAGGAGGCAACAGAGCTGCAGAAACAGGAAAAAGTTGTGCACAAAGAAGGAAGAGCAGTGCTGAAAGAACCAACAGAGGTGCAGGAGGCAAGAGGGGGACAGAAAAGGCAAGAGGGGTACAGAAACCTACAAGAGAGTGCAGAAAGAAGCAAGAGCAGTACAGAAGAAAACAACAGAGGCACAGAAGGAAGCAAGCGGGGTACATATAGAGGCACACAAAGTGCATAAAGAAGTAAAAGAGGTGCAGCAGGAGGCAGGAAAGGTACAGAAAGAGGCAATAGTGTTGCAGAAAAAGGCAGGATAGGTGCACAACGATGGAAGAAGGGTGCAGAAAGAGACTAGATGGGTGCAGAAAGAAGCAAGAGCATTACAGAAACAGGCACAAGATGTGCAGAAATAGGGAACAGGTGTGCAGACAGAGGCAAGAGAGGTGCAGAAAGAGAGGAGGGTGCAGAAAGAGGCAAGAGGGGTGTAGAAATTTGCAAGAGAGGTGCAGAGCAAAGCAAGAGCATTGCATAAAGAAGCAAGAGCAGTGCAGAAAGAACCAGCAGAGGTACAGAAGGTGCAAGGGGTGTGCAGAAAGAGGCAAGGGGGTGCAGAAATTTACAAGAGAGGTAGCAAGAGCAGCGCAGAAAGAACCAACAGGGGTGCAGAAATAGACAATCGAGGTCCATAAATAGGCAAGAGAAGTGCAGTAAGAAGCAACGGAGGTGCAGAACAAGGCAACATAGATGCAGAAAGAGGCAAGATAGTTTCATAAACAAGCCGGAGAAATGCAGAAAAGGACAAAAGGGGGGCAGAAAGAGCCAAGAGAGGGACAGAAAAAGAGAAGACGGGAGAGGAAAGAGGCAAGAGGGGTGCAGAAAGAGGCAAGAGTGGTGCAGAAGGAAGCAAGGGCTGTGCAGAAAGAAGTAAGAACAGCTAGAAAGAACCAACGGAGGTGCAGAAGGTGACAAGAGGGGTGCAGAAAGAGGCAAGAGAGTTGCAGAAAGAGGCACAAGAGGTGCAGAAAGAGAAAAGAAGAGTGTAGAAAGAGGCAAGATGAGTTCAGAAAGAACTAAGAGAGTTGGAGATACAAGCAAGAGAAGTAGACAAAGAAGCACCAGAGGTGCAGGTAGAGGCAAGAGGAGTTTAGAAAGAAGCAAGAGGAGTGCAGTAGGAAGCAACTGAGGTGCAGAAAGAGGCAAGAAATGTGCAGAAAGAGGCTAGAGAATTGTGGAAACAGGCAAAAGAGGTGCAGAAAACGGGAATAGGAGTGCAGACACCGGCAAGAGAGGTGCAGAAGGAGGCAAGAGTTTGGCAGAAAGAGGCAAGAGAGTTGCAGAAACATTCAAGAGATGTGTGGAAAAGAGGAACATGGTGCAGAAGGAGTTAGGAGAGGTGCTGAAAGAGGCAAGAGGGGTGCAGCCATTTGCAAGAGAGGTGCGAAAAAAAGCAAGAGCAGTGCCGAAAGAACACACAGAGGTGCAGAAATAGACAAGAGGGGTGCAGAAAGAGGCAAGAGAAGTGCAGAAAGAAGCGACAGAGGTGCAGTGGGCAACAGAGCTACAGAAAGAGGCAAGAAAGGTTCAGAAATAAGCAAGAAAAGTACAGAAAAGGGGTGCAGAAAGAGGCAAGAGGGATGTAGAAAGAAGAAAGAAAGGTGCAGAAAAAAGCAAGAGAAGTGCAGAACCAAGCAACAGTGGTGCAGAAAGAGGTTTGAGGGGTGCAGAAAAAGGCAAGAGAAGCGCAGAAAGTGGCAAGAGAACTACAGAAACAGGCAAAAGAGGGGCAGAAAGAAGGAATAGGAGTGCAGAGAAAGACAAGACAGGTGCAGAAGGAGGCAAGAGAGTTGCAGAAACAGTCAAGAGATGTGCAGAAAAGAGCAACAGGGGTTCACAAAGAGGCAAGAGAGGTGCAGAAAGAGGCAAGAGAAGTGCAGAATGAAGCAACAGGTGCAGAAGGATGCAATAGAGCTGCAGAAAGAGGCAAGAGAGTTTCAGAAATAAGCAAGAGAAGTGCAGAAAAGGGGGACTTGGGTGCAGAAAGAGGCAAGAGGGTTGCAGAAAGAAGCAAGAGAGGTACAGAAAGAATCAAGAGAAGTGCAGAAAGAAGCAACAAAGATGCGGAAGGAGGCAAGAGAAGTGCAGAAGGAGGCAACAGAGGTACAGAAACAGACAAAAGAGGTGCAGAAAAAAGCAAGAGCAGTGCAGAAAGAACCAACAGAGGAGGCAACAGAGCTGCAGAAAGAGGCATGAGAGATTCAGAAACAAGCAAGAAAAGTGCAGAAAAGAGGAAAAGGGCTGCAGAAAAAGGCAAGGGAGGTGCAGAAAGAGGGAAGAAGGGTGCAGAAAGAGGCAAGAGGGGTGTAGAAAGAAGCGAGAGTGGTGCAGAAAGAAGCGAGAGCAGCGCAGAAAGAAGCAAAAACAGTGCAGAAAGAACCACCAGAGGTGCAGAAGGTGGCATGTGGGGTGCAGAAATAGGCAAGAGGGGTACAGAAATTTGTAAGTGGGGGGCATAAAGAAGCAAGAGCAATGCAGAAAGGACCAACAGAAGTGCAGAATGGACAAGAGAGGTGCAGAAAGAGGCAAGAGAAGTGCAGATAGAAGCAACACAGGTGCAGAAGGAGGCAACAGAGCTGCAGAAAGATGCAAGAGATTTTCAGAAACAAGCGAGAAAAGTGTAGAAAAAGGGAACAGGGGTGCAGAAAGAGGCAAGACTGGTGCAGAAAGAGGGAAGAGGGGTGCAGAAAGAAGCAAGAGAAGTGCACACGGAGGCAACAGTGGTGCAGAAACAGGCAAAAGATGTGCAGAAAGGAGGAAGAGCACTGCTTGAAGAACCAACAGAGGTGCAGAAGGAGGCAAGAGGGGGACAGATAGAGGCAAGAGGGGTATAGAAACTTGCAAGAGTGGTGCAGAAAGAAGAGAGTTCCAGAAACAAGCAAGATACGTTCAGAGAACTGGAACAGGGGTGCAGAAAGAGGCAAGAGGTGCAGAAAGAGGGAAGAAGGGTACAGAAAGAGGCAAGATGGATGCAGAAAGAAGAAAGAGTTGTGCAGAAAAAAGCAAGAGCAGTGCAGAAAGAAGCAAGAACGGTGCAGAACGAAGCAACAGAGGTGCAGAAGGAGGCAAAAGAGCTGCCGAAAGAGGCAAGAGAGTTTTAGAAACAAGCAAGAGAAGTGCAGAAAATGGGAACAGGAGTGTTAAAGAGGCAAGAGAGGTGCAGAAAAAGGGAAGAAGGGTGCAGAAAGTGGCAAGAGGGGTGCAGAGAAAAGCAAGAGAGGTACAGAAAAAGGGAACAGGGGTACGAAAGAGGCAAGAGTGGTACAGAAAGAGGGAAGACGAGTGCAGAAAAAAGAAAGAGAAGTGCAAACGAAGGCAACAGTGGTGCAGAAACAGGCAAAACATGTATAGAAAGAAGGAAGAGCAGTGCCGAAAGAACCATCAGAAGTGCAGATGGGGCAAGAGGGGGACAGAAAGAGGAAAGAGAGGTGCAGAAAGAACAAACAAAGGTGCAGAAATAGACAAGAGAGGTGCAGAAAGAGGCAAGAGAAGTGCAGAAAGAAGCAACAGGTGCAGAAGGAGGCAACAGAGCTGCAGAAAGAATTTTTCAGAAACAAGCAAGAGAATTGCAGAAAAGGGGAAAAGGGGTGCAGAAAAAGGCAAGAGGGTTGCAAAAAGAAGCAAAAGAGGTGCATAAAGAAGCAAGAGGAGTACAGAAAGAAGCAACAGGGGTGCAAAAAGAGGCAAGAGGTGTGCAGAAAGAGGCAAGAGAAGTGCAGAAGTAGGCAACCGAGGTGTAGAAACAGGCAAAAGAGGTGCAGAAAGATGCAAGAGCAGTGCCGAAAGAGCCAATGGAGGAGCAGAAGGAGGCAAGAGGGGTACAGAAAGAGGCAGAAGGGGTACAGAAACTTGCAAGAAAGATGCAGAAAGAAGCAAGAATAGTGTAGAAAGAAACAATAGATGTGCAAAAGGAAGCAAGAGGGGTACAGATAGAGGCAAGAAAAGGGCAGAAAGAAGAAAAAGAGGTGCAGAAAGAGGCAGGAGAATTGCAGAAACAGGCAAAAGAGGTGCAGACAGAGGCAAGTGAGGTGCAGAAAGAGGGAAGAGGGGTACAGAAAGAGGGAAGAAGGTGAAGAAAAAGGCAAGATGGGTGCAGAACGAAGCAAGAGAGGTGGAGATACAAGCAAGAGAAGTGCAGTAAGAAGCAACAAAGGTGCGGAAAGAGACAAGACAAGTGCATAAAAAGGCAAGAGAATTACAGAAACAGACAAAAGAGGTGCAGAAAGAGGAAACGGGCTGCAGACAGCGGTAAGAGAGGTGCAGAAAGAGAGAAGATGGGTACAGAAAAAGGCAAGAGAGGTGCAGAAGAAGGCAAGAGATCTGCCGAAAGAGGCAAGAGAGTTGCAGAAACAGTAAAGAGATATGCAGAAAGAGGGAACTGGGATGCAGAAAGAGGGAAGAGAGGTGTGGAAACAGACAAGAGTCTTGCAAAGAGGGATGATGGGTGCAGAAATAGGCAAAAGAGGTACAGACAGAGGCAAGAGGGGTGCAGAATGAGGCAAGAAGGGTGCAGAAGGAGGCAAACGAGCTGCAGGAAGAGTTTTTCTGAAATAAGCAAGAGAATTGCAGAAAAAGGGAACAGGGGTGCAGAAAGAAGCAAGAGGGGTGCAGAAAGAAGCAATATAAGTACAGAAAGAAGCAACAGAGGTGCAAAAAGAGGCAAGATGGGTGCAGAAAGAGGCAAGAGAAGTGCAGCAAGAAGCAACAGAGATGCAGAAGGAGGCACGAGAAGTGCAGAAGTAGGCAACCGAGGTGTAGAAACAAGCAAAAGAGGTGCAGAAAGAAGCAAGAGCAGTGCCGAAAGAACCAATGGAGGAGCAGAAGGAGGCAAGAGGGGTGCAGAAAGAGGCAAAAGGGGTGCAGAAACTTGCAAGAGAGATACAGAAAGAAGCAAGAATAGTGCCGATAGAACCAACAGAAGTGCAGAAGAAGGCAAGAGGGAACAGAAAGAGGCAAGAGGGGTGCAGAAACTTGCAAGAGAGGTGCAAAAAGAAGCAAGAGCAGTGCAGAAAGAATAAACAGGTGCAAAAATAGACAAGAGAGGTGCAGAAAGAGGCAAGAGAAGTGCAGAAAGAAGCAACAGGTGCAGAAGGAGGCAACAGAGCTGCAGAAAGAGTTTTTCAGAAATAAGCAAGAGAATTGCAGAAAAGGGAAACAGGGGTACAGAAAAAGGCAAGAGTGTTGCAGAAAGAATCAAGAGAAGTGCAGAAAGAAGCAACAGGGGTGCAAAAAGAAGCAAAAGACGTACAGAAAGAGGCAGGAGAATTGAAGAAACCGGCAAAAGAGGTGCAGTCAGAGGCAAGTGAGGTGCAGAAAGACGGAAGAGGGGTGCAGAAAGAGGCAAGAGAAGTGCAGAAAGAAGCAACAGAGATGCAGAAGGAGGCAAGAGAAGTGCAGAAGGAGGCAACTGAGGTATAGAAACAGGCAAAAGAGGTGCAGAAAGATGCAAGAGCAGTGCCAAAAGAACCAACGGTGGAGCAGAAGGATGCAAGAGGAGTGCTGAAAGAGGCAAAAGGGGTGCAGGAACTTTGAAGAGAGATGCATAAAGAAGCAAGAATAGTGCAGAAAGAAACAATAGATGTGCAGAAGGAAGCGAGAGGGGTATAGAGAGAGGCAAGGAAAGTGCAGAAATAAGCAAAAGAGGTGTAGAGAGAGGCAGAAGATTTGCAGAAATACGCAAAAGAGGTGCAGACAGAAGCAAGTGAGGTGCAGCAAGAGGGAAGAAGTGTGCGCAAAGAGGGAAGAAGGGTGCAGACAGAGGCAAGTTAGGTGCAGAAAGAGGGAAGAGGGGTACAGAAAGAGGGAAGAAGGTGAAGAAAAAGGCAAGATGGGTGCAGAACAAAGCAAGAGAGGTGGAGATACACGCAAGAGAAGTGCAGTTAGAAGCAACAGAGGTGCAGGTAGAGACAAGAGGAGTTTAGAAACAGGCAAGAGAAGTGCAGAAACAAGCAAAAGAGGTGCGTAAAGAGGGAACAGGGGACAGACAGAGGCAAGAGAGTTGTAGTACCAGTCAAGACATGTGCAGAAAGAGGGAACAGGGGTACAGAAAGAGGAAAGAGAGGTGTGGAAAAAGGCAAGAGAGGTGCAGAGAGGGATGAGGGGTACAGAAATAGGAGAGAGAGGTGCAGACAGATGCAAGAGGGGTGCAGAAAGAGGCAAGAGGTGTGCAGAAAAAGGCAGGAGGGGTGCTGAAACAGACAGTAGAAGTGCAAAAAGATGGAATAGAAGTGTTGAAAGAAGCCACAAAGGCCCAGAAAGAAGAAACAAAAGTGATAAAAGAGACAAGAGAGTTGCAGAAAGAAACAAAAAAAAGTAACAGGAGTGCAGAAAGAGGCTAGTGAGGTGCATAAAAGATTAAAGTAAGGTGCAGAAACAGACAAGAGGGGTGCAGAAAGAGGCAATAGAAGTGCAGATAGAAGCAACAGAGGTGCAGAAGGAGGCAATAGAACTGCAGAAAGAGGCAAGAGTGCAGAAAGAAGCAAAACGGGTGCAGAAAGAGGCAATAGAAGTGCAGAAAGAGGCAAGAGAGGTGCAGAAACAGGCAACAGAGGTGTAAAAAAAGGGATGAGATGTGCAGAAATAAGCAAGAGAGGTACAGAAAGAAGCAAGAAAAGTGCAGAAAGAAGCAAGTGAGGTACGGAAAGAGGTAAGAAAAGTGCAGAAAGAAGCAAGCGAGCTGCAGAAAGAGGCAAGAGAGGTAAACAATGAGGCAAGAGAGGTACAGAAATAGACAAGAGAGGTGCAGAAAGAGGGAAGTGGGGCAGAAAGAGGCAAAAGAAGTGCAGAAAGAAGAAACAGAGGTGCATAAATTAGAATGAGATGTTTAGAAAGAAGGGAGGTGCAGAAAGCCGAAGAGATGTGCAGAAAGAGGCAAGAGAAGTGTAGAAAAAGGAAGAAAGGTGTAGAAAGAAGCCAGAGAAATGCAGAAAGAGGCACGAGAGGAGCAGAACCAAGGAAAAGTGATTTGCCCGCCATTAGTACCAATTTAACACCCACATTTAGCAATAAGTAAGAGGTGACTATTCTGGGTTTGCAAAGGGCCTTTCAACATGCTATAACACTTGTTGCTTCATTTCTGATAACGCTGGAGGAGTTTGAGCTAGAAACAAGTTTTTTTCGTCCAAATCAGCAGATTATGCAGCAGATGATGGATTGTGTAGCAAATGCGGAAAATATATAATGTATAATCGGAGCAGCCAAACAGTCACATAATTCCAGTGGCCCTGCTCATACCTCTGACTAGTCCAGAAGTGCTTCTCAGTGGTTACTTGCATGGTACTTCTATGGAAAAGAGGAAGACTAAACCTGAGGTTACCACTCCATACGACAGACTACCATACCAGATAATTACTCTTCATAACACTTAATCCCACTCTACATAATTCCTATACACTAAATACCAAATACTTTGCACAACATACCACATAATTTCACTACTTACAATGTACATCCACTCCACTCCAAAAACATTAGTAAAACAACTTTTACATTTACAACGCCAATAGTTCTAACTCTTGCAAATGCAAGGCCTCTTACATTGCACATGTTCCTTCAACTAGTAGCGCTCAGGAATTCTGCTGCGTAGGACATACCAGGAGGGGTTCTTGACCCCCAAAATCCCTCAGGAGTAAAGTGGACTTCATCCCCTAACCAGGAGTGTGCCAGGACGCACGTTTGCAGAGTAGCGGAGAAAGAGGGGAGTGGCCTCTGAGGACCTCTTAGCAATCCCACTTTATGGGACTCACAGGAGGTAACAGGAGGGGTAGTTGGCCCCCAAGGACGCGTGGCACCCCTCCATAGGCCGATTTCACCCCAGGTACCCAATCCCCCAGGGCTAGGCCATTCCTTTTTTTTTTAAAGGGAGGGGGGCCAAGCTGCCCCCTCCCACTCCTTTTTTGGCCCTGGGGAACTCATTTGACGGGGCTTGGCCATTTTTAAAACATTGTTACTTTTTTTAAAGAAGGGGGGCTGCGCGGCCCCCCTCCCAGGCCAATTTTTCCTCAACGAGCCCATCCCCTTGGGCTAGGTCATTCCTTTTTTTTTTAAGTCCGTAGAGGTGTTGGTTCCCGGGGTTGTGGAGGGCCAGCGTGAACCCACATATTATTAACAAAGCCTCTGGGAGGTGGCAGTCCCCAGGGCTTGGGGGACCCCCACTGCCCCCCCCATAATATTTAAGTATTGCCCCGGGACCTGGCTCACCTTGTGGCTTAAAAAACTGAAATGCGGGAGAACGTGCAATATCTTTTACAAATAAAATTGGTGGGATTTGCGTAATGTACATGAATCCTGCGAAAATCTATAAATAATATATTTTTTGTGGCTTTGGGGGTTCCATAGGGACCCCCTAAGCAGGCCTAGGGGTCAAGATGTTTCTACCCTGCCCCTTTACTTAATTGTTTGTTTTCTCCTTTTTTCTTGTTACTCGGTTCAACATATTCACTAGATGTCTGCCAAAAATTCCAGGTTTCAAGTGTTGGCAGCCAATCAGAAGACAGCTCGGGATCCGGAGGGTTCACAAATCCACCTCGGTCACCAAATACTAATATTTTTTTATATACACATTTGTCTGAAACTACTGAATGGATTTACACCATTTTAAATAAAGATCGCTTTCTGAACCAAGACCTACCTTTTTGTCAAATTTTGTGTGTTTCCGTTCAGCAGTTCGGGCTGTAGCCTTGTTTAAAGTTTCCTATGAAAATTAACATGGAGAAAAAGCATTTTTGGACCACCCTGTTTCCTCGGCCCCCGCTTGACGAATCGCTCTGAAACATTCAAGACAGGAGCTGACCTGAGCTAGCCATTCATTTTGAAAATGTCTCGAAAATTCGGCAAACAGCGTCAAAGATATTGGCAAAAGAAAAAACGCTTTTTGAATAGAAGCAAGGTCCTAACTAGAACTACCTTCTGGCAAATATATATGTGTGAGTGTGTGTGTATGTGTGTATTTATATATGTGTGTGTGTGTGTGTGTGTGTGTGTGTGTGTGTGTATATATACATATATATATATATGAAAGCTCCAAAGTTCCCCACCGGAACAAAGACGCACTCAGACATCCGCTAGCACCAGGCTTTTAAAGGGTAAGAACGGAACCGGCCTGCCGATGCAAATAACAGCTTTCGTGTCGAGTTATGCATGCCTGATGCGTTTCTGTGCTGCCGCACTTCATCAGAGGCTTCAACAGTCTTTCGTGCTATTCTGACCCATACACACACAAGGAAAAATGTCACCCTTCGATCGGCTGCTCTGTTGAGCATATTGACTTGTGGGTGTAGTAGTCTGGATCAGCGAACTCTACCCTAATGGGTACACGTAAATATTACTGTTGCCAAAAAGTTCCGAGCCCACAGATGGGCCTCCACATGTGGGTGCCGTTCAATATCCCAAGCAGATGTCCCACAAAGTGGCTCTGTGAACTACAGAGCCCGTGGCCCCCAACCTTAGTAGGCTGGTGCGTCTTTCGCGGCCGGGGACGCTGCGTAAAAAATGAAAGCTCCAAAGTTCCCCAACAGAACAAAGACGCACTCAGACATCCGCTAGCACCAGGCTTTTAAAGGGTAAGAACGGAACCGGCATGCCAATGCAAATAACAGCTTTCGTGTCGAGTTATTCATGTCTGACACGTTTCTGTGCTGCCGCACTTCATCAGAGGCTTCGGCAGTCTTTCGTGCTGTTCTGACCCATGCACACACAAGGAAAAATGTCACCCTTCAATGGGCTGCTCTGTTGAGCGTATTGACTTGTGGGTGTTGTAGTCTGGATCAGCGAACTCTACCCTAATGGGTGCACGTAAATATTGCTGTTGCCAAAAAGTTCCGAGCCCACAGATGGGCCTCCACATGTGGGTGTCGTTCAATATCCAAAGCAGATGTCCCACAAAGTGGGTCTGTGAACTACAGAGCCCGTGGCCCCCAACCTTAGTAGGGTGGTGCGTCTTTCGCGGCCAGGGATGCCGCGTAAAATATGAAAGCTCCAAAGTTCCCCACCGGAACAAAGACGCACTCAGACATCTGCTAGCACCAAGCTTTTAAAGGGTAAGAACGGAACCGGCATGCCGATGCAAATAACAGCTTTCGTGTCGAGTTATGCATGCCTGACACGTTTCTGTGCTGCCGCACTTCATCAGAGGCTTCGACAGTCTTTCGTGCTGTTCTGACCCATACACACACAAGGAAAAATGTCACCCTTCAATGGGCTGCTTTGTTGAGCGTATTGACTTGTGGGTGTTGTAGTCTGGATCAGCGAACTTTACCCTAATGGGTGCACGTAAATATTGCTGTTGCCAAAAAGTTCCGAGCCCACAGATGGGCCTCCGCATGTGGGTGCCGTTCAATATCCCAAGCAGATGTCCCACAGAGTGGCTCTGTAAACTACAGAGCCTATGGCCGCCAACCTTAGTAGGGTGGTGCATCTTTCGCGGCCGGGGACGCCGCGTAAAAAATGAAAGCTCCAAAGTTCCCCACCGGAACAAAGACGCACTCAGACATCCGCTAGCACCAGGCTTTTAAAGGGTAAGAACGGAACCGGCATGCCAATGCAAATAACAGCTTTCGTATCGAGTTATGCATGCCTGACGCGTTTCTGTGCTGCCGCACTTCATCAGAGGCTTCGACAGTCTTTTGTGCTGTTCTGACCCATACACACACAAGGAAAAATGTCACCCTTCGATCGGCTGCTCTGTTGAGCGTATTGACTTGTGGGTGTTGTAGTCTGGATCAGCGAACTCTACCCTAATGGGTGCAAGTAAATATTACTGTTGCCAAAAAGTTCCGAGCCCACTGATGGGCCTCAGCAAGTGGGTGCCTTTCAATATCCCAACCAGATGTCCCACAAAGTGGTTCTGTGAACTACAGAGCCCGTGGCCCCCAACCTTAGTAGGGTAGTGCATCTTTCGCGGCCGGGGACGCCGTGTAAAAAATGAAAGCTTCAAAGTTCCCCACCGGAGCAAAGACACAATCAGACATCCGCTAGCACCAGGCTTTTAAAGGGTAAGAACGGAACCGGTATGCCGATACAAATAACAGCTTTTGTGTCCAGTTATGCATGCCGGACGCGTTTCTGCGCTGCTGCACTTCATCAGAGGCTTCTTCAGTCTTTCGTGCTGTTCTGACCCATACACACAAGGAAAAATGTCACCCTTCGATGGGCTGCTCTGTTGAGTGTATTGACTTGTGGGTGTTGTAGTTTGGATCAGCGAACTCCACCCTAATGGCTGCACGTAAATATTGCTGTTGCCAAAAAGTTCAGAGCCCACAGATGGGCCTCCGCATGTGGGTGCCGTTCAATATCCCAAGCAGATGTCCCACAAAGTGGCTCTGTGAACTACAGAGCCCGTGGCCCCCAACCTTAGTAGGGTGGTGCGTCTTTCGCGGCCGGGGACGCCGCGTAAAAAAATAAAGCTCCAAAGTTCCCCACCGGAACAAAGATGCACTCAGAAACCCGCTAGCACCAGACTTTCAAAGGGTAAGAACGGAACCAGCATGCCGATGCAAATAACAGCTTCCGTGTCGAGTTATGCATGCCTGACGCATTTCTGTGCTGCCGCACTTCATCAGAGGCTTCGACAGTCTTTCGTGCTGTTCTGACCCATACACACACAAGGAAAAATGTCACCCTTCGATGGGCTGCTCTGTTGAGCGTATTGACTTGTGGGTGTTGTAGTCTGGATCAGCGAACTCTACCCTAATGGGTGCACGTAAATATTGCTGTTGCCAAAAAGTTCAGAGCCCACAGATAGGCCTCCGCATGTGGGTGCCGTTCAATATCCCAAGCAGATGTCCCACAAAGTGGCTCTGTGAACTACAGAGCCCGTGGCCCCCAACCTTAGTAGGGTGGTGCGTCTTTCACGGCCGGGGACGCCGCGTAAAAAATGAAAGCTCCAAAGCTCCCCACCGGAACAAAGACACACTCAGACATCCGTTAGCACCAGGCATTTAAAGGGTAAGAACGGAACCGGCATGGCGATGCAAATAACAGCTTTAGTGTCGAGTTATGCATGCCTGACGCATTTCTGTGCTGCCGCACTTCATCAGAGGCTTCGACAGTCTTTCATGCTGTTCTGACCCATACACACACAAGGAAAAATTTCACCCTTCGATGGGCTGCTCTGTTGAGAGTATTGACTTGTGGGTGTTGTAGTCTGGATCAGCGAACTCTACCCTAATGGGTGCACGTAAATATTGCTGTTGCCAAAAAGTTCCGAGCCCACAGATGTGCCTCCGCATGAGGGTGCCGTTCAATATCCCAAGCAGATGTCCCACAGAGTGGCTCTGTGAACTACGGAGCCCCTGGCCCCCAACCTTAGTAGGGTGGTGCGTCTTTCGCGGCCGGGGACGCCGCGTAAAAAATGAAAGCTCCAAAGTTCCCCTCCAGAACAAAGACGCACTCAGACATCCGCTAGCACCAGGCTTTTAAAGGGTAAGAACGGAAACGGCATGCCGATGCAAATAACAGCTTTCGTGTTGAGTTATGCATGCCTGACTCGTTTCTGTGCTGCCGCAATTCATCAGAGGCTTCAACAGTCTTTCGTGCTGTTCTGACTCATACACACACAAGGAAAAATGTCACCCTTCGATGGGCTGCTCTGTTGAGCATATTGACTTGTGGGGGTTGTAGTCTGGTTCAGCGAACTCTACCCTAATGGGTGCACGTAAATATTGCTATATATATATATATATAGCGAGAACGTCCCTCGAAGAGAAAGGAAGAGGACACGGGGAATCCAGCATGGAGCCTTTTTTGAAGCAACAGGTAAGCATAATGCATTTCGGCCGGTAGGGCCTTCCTCAGATGCCGCTGCTGAGAAGGAAAACAGTCTCACCCTCGTTTAAATTACTCTTGCAGTCCTCTCATTGGTGAGATTAAGCGCCATCCCCCAAACATGTGATCACACACCACGAGCAGTGCTGTAGGCACTACAAGTCCCAAAATTCTTCACTACTGGGACGGTGTTGTGAGGGGTTATTTGGTGAATCCTTGTGGACAGGCGTCTTGCAAGGCGAAGTGCTGTGTACCAAGTTACACTCCTTAAGGCTCCTTACGTCCCGCATCCGCTCCGACCCCAAATGAGCGAGTTCTGCCAGACCGTGAGATGCCTGTAATAAGACAAACTCCATGTGCAGTCACAAACCACCACTGGCGGCGGCCCATGCGAGAACACGCACTCCGAGGTGGGCTGGCAACGGTCCAATACCTCGGACAAAGAGAAACTGCAGGAGCAGGAACCAGAAGGGCTGCCAGTCACTTGAAGGAGCGGGACCTCTTGACGCGCCTCTGGCAGACGCGAAAATACAGCGAGACCCTCCCTCGAAGAGAAAGGAAGAGGCCACACGGGGAATCCAGCATGGAGCCTTTATTGAAGCAACAGGTAAGCATAATGCATTTCGGCCGGTAGGGCCTTCCTCAGATGCCGCTGCTGAGAAGGAACACAGTCTCACCCTCGTTTAAATTACTCTTGCAGTCCTCTCATTGGTGAGATTAAGCGCCATCCCCCAAACATGTGATCACACACCACGAGCAGCGCTGTAGGCACTACAAGTCCCAAAATTCTTCACTACTGGGACGGTGTTGTGAGGGGTTATTTGGTGAATCCTTGTGGACAGGCGTCTTGCAAGGCGAAGTGCTGTGTACCAAGTTACACTCCTTAAGGCTCCTTACGTCCCGCATCCGCTCCGACCCCAAATGAGCGAGTTCTGCCAGACCGTGAGATGCCTGTAATAAGACAAACTCCATGTGCAGTCACAAACCACCACTGGCGGCGGCCCATGCGAGAACACGCACTCCGAGGTGGGCTGGCAACGGTCCAATACCTCGGACAAAGAGAAACTGCAGGAGCAGGAACCAGAAGGGCTGCCAGTCACTTGAATGAGCGGGACCTCTTGACGCGCCTCTGGCAGACGCGAAAATACAGCGAGAACCTCCCTCGAAGAGAAAGGAAGAGGCCACACGGGGAATCCAGCATGGAGCCTTTATTGAAGCAACAGGTAAGCATAATGCATTTCGGCCGGTAGGGCCTTCCTCAGATGCCGCTGCTGAGAAGGAACACAGTCTCACCCTCGTTTAAATTACTCTTGCAGTCCTCTCATTGGTGAGATTAAGCGCCATCCCCAAACATGTGATCACACACCACGAGCAGCGCTGTAGGCACTACAAGTCCCAAAATTTTTCACTACTGGGACGGTGTTGTGAGGGGTTATTTGGTGAATCCTTGTGGACAGGCGTCTTGCAAGGCGAAATGCTGTGTACCAAGTTACACTCCTTAAGGCTCCTTACGTCCCGCATCCGCTCCGACCCCAAATGAGCGAGTTCTGCCAGACCGTGAGATGCCTGTAATAAGACAAACTCCATGTGCAGTCACAAACCACCACTGGCGGCGGCCCATACGAGAACACGCACTCCGAGGTGGGCTGGCAACGGTCCAATACCTCGGACAAAGAGAAACTGCAGGAGCAGGAACCAGAAGGGCTGCCAGTCACTTGAATGAGCGGGACCTCTTGACGCGCCTCTGGCAGACGCGAAAATACAGCGAGAACCTCCCTCGAAGAGAAAGGAAGAGGCCACACGGGGAATCCAGCATGGAGCCTTTATTGAAGCAACAGGTAAGCATAATGCATTTCGGCCGGTAGGGCCTTCCTCAGATGCCGCTGCTGAGAAGGAACACAGTCTCACCCTCGTTTAAATTACTCTTGCAGTCCTCTCATTGGTGAGATTAAGCGCCATCATGTGATCACACACCACGAGCAGCGCTGTAGGCACTACAAGTCCCAAAATTCTTCACTACTGGGACGGTGTTGTGAGGGGTTATTTGGTGAATCCTTGTGGACAGGCGTCTTGCAAGGCGAAGTGCTGTGTACCAATTTATATATATATATATATATATTTTACCTACTGGCGGTCGCCAGTAGGTAGTAATAGCTAAAACCTAGTTTCCATAGGCAATCCGCAACATTCTATTTGGAATAACTTTGGCACCAGTGGACGACTCTTCATGAATTTCTCCAAGAAAATGGCCTGCTCCGCTCCGCTCCCTCCCTGAAAGTTTGGGGGTAATTCGTGAAGAGGGGGTCGAGAAAAAAAGGGGGTCCCAAAACGCGTTTTCCCCATGCAATTTTTAATAGGATCTATATACAGGGCTACAGCCCGAACGGCTGAACGGAATTACACCAAATTTGGCAAAAGGGTAGAGTTCTGTTCGCAGATCACGCTTTTTGTTAAATGGTGTAAATTCATTCAGTAGTTCCAGAGAAAATCATAAGTAAAATCATAAGTATATCTATAGGAGCTTACCGTAAGATTACTGTACTCTGTACCTTCCCGAGCACGAGCTGAATGCTAATTGGCTGTCAGCACTCCAAACCAGGAAGTGTTGGTAGCCATCGGGCCATCTTGTGCCTTGGTAGAACCGAGGCACAAGAAAGCAGAGAAACAAACGTGGAAAACGCAAAAAGGGGGCAGGGTAGAAACACCCTGACCCCCTAGGCCTGCTCAGAGGCTCCCACAAGGACCCCCAAGGCCCAAAACATATATATATTTTTTTAATCGCGGGGTCCGCATACGCACGCGAACTCCGCAAAAAAAAAAAACACTGGTCTGCTTTTTTAAAAATTAGCCCCCGGGGGAACAAATCCTGGGGGCAAAATGAGTAAAGACATAGAGCCCCCCGCAGCCCCGTGGACCGCCATCCCCCGGGGCTTTGTTATTAGTGATGTGGGGCCACTAAGGCCCCCTGAACCCCGGGGACCACCACCCCGGGGCTTTCTCTCTAGGTATGCGGGGGGGCTCATGGCTCGCCCGAAGGCGCGGGGACGCCCGGGGACCACCACCCCCGGGGTTTCGTTTTCTTAATAAAAAAAACCTGTGGGGGGGCTCATTCCCCCACATGCCCTGGGGCACTTATATATAAAATAGGGGGGTCCGTCACAGACCCCCCAATCCCGGGGACCACCACCCCAAGGGGCTTTGTTGATGTTGAGAGGGGGGTCACACGGCCCCCCTCCTGGAGCCCTCAATGACCCTGGGGACTGCCACCCCCCAGGGCCACCTCCTGCAGTGTCCCGGGTTGCCTACCTCCGGGACACTGCTGTTTGCTGTGGTAGGGCAGGAGCCTCGCGGCTCCCACCCGACCACAGCAAACTGCTTTGATTTTTAAACCTGCTCTCTCTTTCAAAAATCAAAGCCGATTCCTTTTCTGTATGGGGAGCAGCATTTTAGCTGCTCCCCATACAGAAAAGCAATGCCGGCTCCCGCAGGATGCAGGGAGCCGGCAGGGACCATGGGGGGCTTGGGGACCCCCCACGGCCCCTAACGAGGAAGGCCAGGCCCCGGGGGATGGGGTCCAGGGGGCCTTAAAGGGGGCATAGGAGGGGGGCTAAGCAGCCCCCCTCCACAAAAATTAAAAAAATTAAGTTGGCCATGCCCTGGGGAATGGGGTCCCCGGGGCCAGAATTGGCCACAGGAGGGCGGCCATGCGGCCCCCTTCCCGATTTAAAAAAAATAAAAAATTGGGGGCAGGCCCTGGGGGATGGGGTCCCCAGGGCCAAAAAAAAGAAAAAGAAGGGGGGCTACACAGCCCCCCTTCGTAAAAGGGTTTTTTTTTTAAACGGGATCGGGAGGAGGCCGCGCCTCCTCCCTGAACCTCTCTGCAAACGCGCCCCCTGGTGCGTTTGGAGAGGGGAAAGTAATTCCCCTCCCATACTGGGATCCCTGGGGGCCAACTAGCCCACCAGGAGCCTCCAGTATGGGCCAGGGGGCTCCATTGCAAAGACGTGTAAAGAGGCCACCCCCCCTTTTTACACCTCTCTGCAACAGAGCCCCCTGGTGCATACTGAAGGTTGCTGCTGGGCTAGTTGGACCCCAGGGACCCCCAGTATGCAAGGGGAATTAGTTCCCTCTCTGAAAAAGCGCCAGGGGGCTGCGTTGCAGAGAGGTGTAAAAAGGGACGTGGCCTCTTTACACGTCTCTGCAACGCAGCCCCCTGGTGCATACTGGAGGTTCTTGGTGGGCTAGTTGGCCCCAAGGGACTCCCAGTATGCAAGAGAAATTAGTTCCCCCTCTGAAAAAGCGCCAGGGGGCTGCGTTGCAGAGAGGTGTAAAAAGGGGTGTGGCCTCTTTACACGTCTCTGCAACGCAGCCCCCTGGCGCATACTGGAGGTTCCTGGTGGGCTAGTTGGCCTCCATGGACCTCCAGTATACAAGGGGACTTAATTCCCCAACTTAGAACGCGGTAGGGGGCGTGTTTGCACAGGGGTGATGGTAGGGGGCGGGACTAGATGTGATATATGAGCAAACATGTTCTGTGACGCGTTTTAAGTTGGGGAATTTATTCCTCTTCAAACCAGAGGTCCCCTAGGGGCCAACTAGTCAAACAGGTACCTCCAGTAAGCTCCACAGAGCTGCATTGCAGAGTGTTGTAAAGAGGGGCCGTACCCTCTGAACACCTGTCTGCAACGCAGCTCCCTTGCGCATACTGAAGGTACCTGGTGGGCTAGTTGGCTCACAGGGGACCTCGGGATTGAAGAGGAATTAATTCCCCAACCTAAAACGCGCCACAGGGTGTGTTTGCACACATGGTACCTCAGGCCCTGCCCCCTTCCTTCACTATTGCGCAAAATATTCCTGTAAAATCAGCCGAACTACGAATTCCGATTTACTTACCTGTTATCACAAGAGACGTCAGTACTGCATCTTTCAGCGCACTACTGATCCTGAAAATTAATTGTAACCATACTTACAGTAACTCGAATTTCCTTCCATAGGCCAACATTGACTGGTTTCACTTGGAAATTTTTCCAAGTATGGAGTTTTGGAACTTAAAAAAATTCCTCAAAAATCAGCCTAACTACGAATTCCAATTTACTCACCTGTTATCAGGAGAGACCTCAGTGCTGTATCTTTCAGCCTTCTATTGATCCTGAAAAGTAATTCTAATCGTGGTTACAGTAACTTGAATTTCCTTTCATAGGCTAACATTGACATGTTTTACTTGGAAATTCTTCTAAGTGTGGAGTTTTGGAACTTTAAAAATTTCATCAAAAATCAGCCGAACTACGAATTCCGATTTACACACCTGTTATCAGGAGAGACCTCTGTGCTGCATCTTTCAGCCCACTACTGATCCTGAAAAGTAATTCTAATCGTAGTTACAGTAACTTGAATTTCCTTCCATAGGATATCATTGCCTGCTATATAAAATATATATAGATTAAAAAATATATTAAAAAAATTATATTACAATTTCAATATTTTGAAAAAAATGTATTTTTCAACTTATATAAAAAATTTGTAATGTAATTTAAAAAATAAAATATCTAAAAATAAATAATTTAAAATAATGTAGTAAATCAGTATAAAAAATATAACAATTAATACATTTAAAAATTATCATTTACAAAACCTTTGAAATTCACTGAAAAAACCATAGGTTTCAGCCATGTTATAGTTAAAAATTGGCATTTAAAAAACCTTTGAAATTCACTGAAAAAACCATAGGTTTCAGCCACATTATAGTTAAAAATTAGCATTTAAAAAACCTTTGAAATTCACAGAAAAAAACATAGGTTTTACACATGTTATAGTTAGCTGGACATTTCACTCATCCAAAACCATTGAAATTCCCCCGTTATAGTTAATTCAGCTAACTATAACTCGCGCGCCCGCAATGCACTGCTGATGACGTCACATATTATATCACTCATGACATGGTCAGTGACATCACTCATGACATCACTGATGACATCTCAAATGACATCACTGATGACATCATCCTTGTGAAAGAGTGGCAGACCTCCTCTCACCCTAATATAACCTTTGATGCTCACATTCATAAACAGAACCTAACATTTAAAAAAAAAATGGAGATACCAATACCAGTTAGAACAACCTATTCAGTAATTCCAAAATCTACATACACATCCACGCATTCACAAATAGTTCTATATAGTCACTCATACATGTACTCACTCATCATATGTACTCATACACTTATACATCCTATTGCACACCTACACTTATACATAGTTATTCACACATATACTCACACATGCAAATAAACTATCAAACATCCATTTACTTGCATATACAGCTCAACATACACCACTACACTTATTTCTACAGAAACGTACACATACTTACTCTCTTAAACAATTACTTATAGAAACACATACTTATTTATACAGGAACTCTTCCAATCTGTCACTGTCATATATCCTTACTTATATACATCAATACTCACATATACTAGTTTAAAACATATGTACTTACTCATAAAGACACTATTGTGGCAGTCATTCACTCACTAACACACCCATACACACACTCAAACAGTGAGTCACTCATTCATGCATTTATGCGCTAAGTAATACCCCCATCAAACCATACAGACACTTATTCTGATACTCAAAAAACCAACTAATGCCCATGTAGACACTCATGTAGCTACTCCCTAACCCATGTAGCCTCTTATACACAAAGTGAGACACTGATACGGATATTTACATATTCAAACATTACTCGCTAATACATTTATTAACTAAGATATACTTAATAAGAGTTATAAAATCAATTTTACAAAAAAATAGACACTTATTTACCCATTTATTCAACCTTCGACTTTTAGATATACATATATATATATATATATATATATATATATATATATATATATATATATATATATATATATATATATATATATATAAGATCCTGATTCAAACGTAACGGAAGCAATAAGATTTGGCATCAAACAAAAATCAGCACCAATGAATTTCAAACCAAAATCAATATTTACACCAACATTACCCTATGATGCTATTGACGTGTTCGAAGAGGCAGTAAACCAAGACCTCTTGAAAATGAGAACTTCTGCAGTGCCCAATCTTGAATACAACCTGACTAGACGAGAACAAAGAGCATTAAAAGAACTACAAGACAACAAGGAGTCAATATACAAGCCTGCAGATAAAGGCGGCAATGTTGTCTTGATGACAAGAGAATTCTATACTCAGGAGGCGATGAGTCAATTATCAGATGGAAATTGCTATTTGAAAATCAGTAAAGAAGATTATATCAGAAGTATTGAACGATATCATCAACTGATCATGAAATGGGTAGAGAGGAGCATGATTAACGATAGCGAACATAAATTTCTTTCATGCCCCTATCCTGTAACGTCTACCTTTTATCATTTTCCTAAAATACACAAGGACAAAAAACGGCCACCTGGTAGACCTATCATCTCCTCAATTGGTTGCTTGACAGAATCTATGTCCCAATACATCGACTATTTCCTTTCAGACTTTGTCAGAACACTGCCTTCTTACATACAAGATTCCACACAGTTCATTAAAAGCATTATGGACATACCATGGGAGCAAGACATGTGGATTATTGTACTGGACATAACTAGTCTGTACACAGTGATTGACCATCAAAAGGGATTACAGGCAGTACGGTACTTTCTAAAAGGAAGATCACTTGAATTTTCAGAACATAATGAAATGTTACTGGAATTTGTAGAATTTGTTCTTCATAACAATATCTTCCTCTTTGACAAACAACACTACCACCAAGTAAGTGGGACCGGATGGGCACCTGCTTTGCCCCCAGCGACGCAAATTTATTCGTATACTGGTGGGAGAAGCAGGTGGCCTGGGCGGATCAGTACAGTACATGGGTGAACTGCACCATGTCTTGGCACAGGTACATAGATGACCTGTTCATCCTATGGAAAGGTCCTAAATTGCAAACAGAGGCATACATTGACGAATTGAACAGGAATTCCCTGAATCTCCAATTCAGTGGACAGATGAGCCAAACTATGGTATCCTTTCTAGACCTACAAGTGTTTATTCATGATGGCAAGATCTACACAAAGCTGTTTAGAAAATCGACAGCAGGTAATTCGACTCTTGAGGCTAGTAGTAGTCATCAACAAACCTTAAAGAATAGTATTCCATATGGAGAACTACGATGCCTCAAGAGAAATTGCTCAAATAACGAAGATTTTGAACAGGCAGTAAAAGAAGCCATTCAACGGTTTAGGGTTAGAGGATACAGGATTGATCTATTAACCCAAACGTTTGAGAAGGTGAATAAAATTCCACGTAAAAGTCTGTTGAAAGAAAGATGACAACCCACTGAATGTGAAACTGAATCTTGCAGATTTAATACCACATTCTCTGGTGAAGCCTGGGTACTAAGACAAACACTATATCGTAATTGGCATATATTAAAAGCTGATGTGGTAATTGGTAAAGAACTACCTGAACAACCACAAATTACCTTTAGACACAGTAGATCACTTAAAGATCACCTAGTAAAGAGCCATTACGAATCAGTCCCCCTTCGTTCCAAGAGTTAGTGCCATGACAGGATTCTTCCCGTGTTCAAAATGCAAGGCATGTAAAAGTAGTACCAAAGTTCTAACCTATCAGGTGCCAAGCAGGAAAGATACGAAGCAGATTAATCAATTCTTAACATGTACCACACCTTTTTGTGTATACTGTCTGGTATGTCCTTGCATGAAAATGTATGTTGGTAGCACCAAACATCCGGTGAAGAGGTGGATCTTAGAGCACGCACGTGCAATTGAAAATAGAGACCCGACATATCCAGTGGCAAGGCACTTTTCCGAAAGTCACAATAGTGACCGTTCACTTCTCAAGTTCTTCTGTATTGACACGTTCCTGCAAGTGAACGAGGTGGCAATAGGGTACAAAGATTACGTAGACTCGAATCGAGATACATAATTGATTTGCGCACTATTATTCCCTTTGGCCTTAATTCTGAAGAAGAATTAGCAATACATTTGGGATAAGATGGCTCTGACGTAACTGAATGTGTAATATATTGCTGACCCTGCTTGTATATAATATGCTCTTGAAACTGTGTGGATATATTAGACTGCTTTTTGGATTCGATATGCAATGATGGATGATGAGTATGAATCTTTTTTAATATTATTTTTTTGACGACACATCCGCTGCAGCGAAATACAAAATATATTGAATTGTAATTTGTAGATATGCCCATCCAGGGCTCAATTATGTTTTTGATTTAACACTTTCTTAGTGGTATGAATTAGATGCCCATCCAGGGCTCAATTATGCGTTACGCATTCAAAATTAAAATGATGCATATAACTGTATATATGAATAATAGGACTGAGAGCTAGTATATTATTTTCAAAGCATGAGGCAATGAAATTTTATTCATTTGATTTATAAGTAGACAGATGCTCCATGTAAATATTGTATATAGACAAACTCTAAGATGGCCCCCAGAGTGGGATTGATGTTTTTTGTCTGCTCTCTATGTCTATGAACTAAACCCTTGCGAACGGAAGGGGAAACTAATGAGGCATATGAAATTTTTTTACTTTTGTTTGAATGCTTTAAATGGCGGGAGCCTCTTTGTGTCGACACAGGGGAAAAAGGCACGTTTGCCGAAACGCGTCCTGTTTGTGTGTAAATAAACTGCTGAATTACACCACGAGAGTGGGGACACTTCCTTCTTTGTACGAGGGGATTTTTTGGAGCAAATATATATATATACATATATAAAAAATATTTATTTTTCAGAAAGACACACATTCACTGGATGATGTCATCAGTGATGTAATTCGAGTTGTCATCAGTGATGTCATGAGTGATATCACTGACCATGTCATGAGTGATATAATATGTGACATCATCAGCACAAAGTGCATTGCGGGCGCGCGAGTTATAGTTAGCTGAATTAACTATAACAGAGGAATTTCAATGGTTTTGTATGAGTGAAATGTCCAGCTAACTATAACATGTGTAAAACCTATGGTTTTTTCAGTGAATATATTCACTGAAAAAAACATCGTTTTCAGGGGTGTTATAGTTAGCTGGACATTTCACTTGTACAAAAACATAGAAATTCCTCCGTTATAGTTAGTTCTGCTAACTATAACTCGCGCGCCCGCAATGCACTGCTGATGATATCACATATTACATAATTTATGACATGCTCAGTGACATCACTGATGACATCACTGATGACATCTCAAATTATATCAGTGATGATATCAGTGATGACATCATCCAGTGAATGTGGTTCTGTTTGAAATTTAAATATGTATTATATATACCAATCTGTATTGAAGATTGAGTGGATATATAACTGTTTGGATAGAGGATTTAGTATCTGTCTGACTGTCTGTTTAAGTGAGTAATTAAAAGTGTCTCACTAAATGGGTTAGTAACTAAACTATGTGAATGTGTGCATCACTGTCTTTGTTGTTGTAAAACCTGCTGCAACAGTTGATTAGTTGGCTGAGTATTTGTATGGGAGACTAAGTGTGTGTGTGGTTGGTGGGGGGTGTGTAACTCTATGCATAGATGTGTGAGTGGTTGATTGACTAGGTGTATGAGTTCGAGAGTGCATGTGGAAACAGTTGTTTGGGTGACTGAGTGTGTTTATGGGTGTGTTGGTGAGCGAATATATGTCTGAGTGGTATATCTCCAACAACGTAAAAAATAAAAGGCATTGTATGTGAGAGTTGGTGTATATTAATAAGTATACGTAAGAGTAAGTGATTGTGAGGGTGACTGTATGGATGAGTATATAATTGTAATAGTGATTTTATTACATAGTACTATGAGTTACTATGTGTATGAATAAATGAGGTGCTGTGTGTAACTGTGTAGGTGAGTAAATGTTAGTGTGATTGATTCTTTTCAGTGATTAGGATGACTGCATAACCGACTAGGATGACTTCTGATGTATCATTGTCTATATAGGTGTATGAGTGCATTTGATAGTGTTCTAATGATCAATGACTGCATGTATTATTGATTCTGTGGGTGAATAGGTATTTGTGTGTGTAGACTTAGGAATCAGTGAGTGGGTATGTAGTAAGTGGTATTGGTGTGTCAATGTTTTCAAATATGGTACTCTGTATTTTACAGTGAGTGATCAAAGGTTATACTAGTGTGTGATGAGGTGTATCAGATTGTCACTTGGATGATGTTATCACTGATGTGATCATTGATGTCATTTGAGATGTCATCAGTGATGTCATCAGTGATGTCACTGACCATGTCATGAATGTTGTAATATGTGACGTCATCAGCAGTGCATTGCGGGGCGCGTGTTATAGTTAGCTCAACTAACTATAACAGGGGAATTTCTATTGTTTTGTATGAGTGAAATGTCCAACTAACTATAACGTGCCAGAAACCTATGTTTTTTTCAGTGAATTTCTAAGGTTTTTTAAATGCTAATTTCTAATTATAATGTTCATTAAACGTATCTTTTTTTTGTGTTTTTAAATTATCATCCCATTCTCAACCTGGTCAAAACTGAAAATCTCACCAGTTTTCCATCTATACCTTCCGCCAAAAAGAATTGTCACAAACGAGACCCACAACTAACGCTAATGATATGCACAGTAAGCGGTCCAGTGGAAACTAAAAACTAAAACACCACTTCCCCATATTTTCAACGACCAGCCAAATCTCCCATGCGATCCAAAAACAGGCGATAGGCCGAGTTACCAGTAACAAATTAACATCAACCTTTAACTGGTGTAAGGAGGTCGACTATCTACTGCGTGAATTGGAGCCAACTCACAGCCACATCTAAAAACCAATACATGATAGAAGTACTGATCATGCAGTTCCGACACCCAACAAGGCCACAACACCCAGCACCACCACCACCAGAACCTCCCCCGTACCCCTCCCCCTACTACCACGGACGCAGCACAAAACAGGACAATGGACTTTCCCAAAATGCAATGGCCCGTCAGTCGCACAATAGCTGAATGTTGGGAGATGTGGCAACCAAGTATATTTGAAGGAGGCAAGTCACCCATCAATAATAATGCACACAATACCAAGTGTACCGGTGATGTGCTGCACAAACCTCACTATGCAAAGCACAAACCTCTCCACGTGGAGATATAGTATTGATACTTGTAGTGTAGTGCACAGTGGATGCAACCATGTTACCTCACGCAATGGGGAAGATCTTGGTCATGTAGCTGTGTTGTCCCCCCCTGGAAGCGGAAGCGGAGTGAGCTGGTCCAACGTACAACTCCAGTGTAGGAGTATGAATAAATAGGCCAGGCCCTAGGCGTGGTTCACTTGTGGGAAGGCCAACGAGTCTGCCAGTGGGGAGGCCCTCACCCTGGCATGTGGCTGCCGCCATGACCACGGGCCTCCTCGACCCAGGCCCCCTGCGAACCCAGCGGCACAGTTCTGCAGACTTATGTCTGTACCGACTACAGCCTTTGATCTACACTGTGGACAGCAGGGCTCACAATTCAGATGCAGTGACGATTGCAGATGACGCAATCCAGTTCGCAAGACATGTTGCTCCCATTGCAGCCCGCACAGACCAAGCATCATCGCAGGGTGCGCACACGCTGTGTGCTTCAGGTGCTACTAACTCACAGCACCATAAGCCCTCACCACGTGGCCTTATTAAGGCAGAATTCATTAGACAAAAGACATTGCTCCCAGTGAGGTCCGCCGGGACCACATATCATCGCAGGGTGCACACACGCTGAGTGCTCCAGGTGCCGCTAACTGCACAGCTCAACTCTACACCACGTGGCTGTGCGCCCATCCTGGCTGCTGCCTTCGGCCTACACTGAGGTTACCATGGTTCACAATTCAAGATTAGTAGCGACGCAAATTGTGTAAGAGACTATAATGGGTTAAGAAGCCAAAATGCTCCCAATCTGTGCAGCTCAAGTCAACGTCACGTCCGTGTGGGCCTTTGCTGACCGCTGCCTCTGGCCTTCACTGTTTAAGACCGGCAACACATGGTGCCAACTAACCCTGTTCAACACAAGCCAATCCCACATGTGTAACTGTGTCCTGAGTCCTGAATGGCAGTGACCCTAACTTCGTGGCAGCGACCATAGCACCAGACTCCCTTCAATCAGTGAGGGATATTTGCATATGCAACGGTGGCGACACGTGATGCCGCTAACCCTCTTTAACACAAACTGATCCCACATGTGTAACTGTGTCCTGAAAAGCAGTGACTCCCTTCAATTAGTGAGGGAATTTGCATATGGAAGGCCGGCGACACGTGGTGCCACTGAACTTGCACTACGCAGGCCGGTGGGGCCACCAACGTATGCACGTGGCTGTGGACCCTTCCTCACCGCTGCCTCCGGCCTACACTGCAGAAGACCGGCGACACATGGTGCCACTAACCGTCTTCAGCATTAGCCGATCCCACATGTGTAACTGTGTCCTGAGTCCTGAATGGCAGTGACCCCAAGTCCGTGGCAGCGACCACAGCACCAGACTCCCTTCGATCAGTGAGGCATATTTCTATATGCAAGACCGATGACACCTGGTGCCACTAACTTTGTTCAACACAAGCCGATCCCACATGTGTAACTGTGTCCTGAGTCCAGAATGGCAGTGACCCCAAATCCGTGGCTCCAACCACAGCACCAGACTCCCTCTGTTATGTTATGTTATGTTAGAAATTTGTTAAAGCGCAAAACAGCTGCCCCAGCAACGGGGCGTCCCGGCGCTAAACCATGAAAGACACCTGAGGGGAGGGGAGAAACAGCAGGAAATCTAGGTCAGAGTGAACAGATGAGTTTTAATTGCTTTACGGAAGGCTGTTAGATCGGTCAGAGAGCGAATGTGAAGTGACAGGGAGTTCCAAAGTTTGGCCCCCCCCAGTGAGGCATATTTCCATATGCAATGGCGGCGACACGTGGTGCCACTAACCCTCTTTAACACAAGCCGATCCCACATGTTTAACTGTGTCCTGAGTCCTGAATGGCAGTGACCCCAAGTCTGTGGCACCAACCACAACACCGGACTCTCTTCAATCAGTGAGGCTTATTTCGAAATGCAAGACCAGCGACACATGGTGCCACTAACTCTGTTCAACTCAAGCCGATCCCACATGTGTAACTGTGTCCTGAGTCCTGAATGGCAGTCACCCCAAGTCCATGGCACTGACCACAGCACCATACTGCCTTCAATTTGTGAGGCATATTTTGATATGCAAGCCTTCGACACGTAGTCCCACTAACCCACTTTCACACAAGCCGATCCCACATGTGTAACTGTGCCCTGAGTCCTGAATGGCAGTGACCCCAACTTCGTGACAGCGACCACAGCAACCCTTCCATTAGTGAGGAGTATTTGCATATGGAAGGCCGGCGACACGTGGTGCTACTGAACCTGCACTACACAGGCTGGTGGGGCCACCAACGTATGCATGTGGCTGTGGGTCCTTCCTCACCACTACCTCTGGCCTACACTACGGTCAGCCGGACTCACAATTCAGATACAGCCCCGATTACATATGACGCAGTCCAGTAGGCAAAACACATTACTCCCAGTGAGGCCGTCGACAACAAGCACCATCACAGGCTCATACAGTCTCAATGCTTCTGGTACCACTAACCCTATTTAATACAAGCCGATCCCACATGTGTAACTCTGTCCTGAGTTCTGAATAGCAATGATCCCAACTTCGTGGCAACAGCCACAGCACCAGACTCCCTTCGATTAGTGAGGAGGATTTTCATAATGAAGGCTGGCGACAAGTGGTGCCACTGAACCTTCACTACGCAGACCGTGGGGCCACCAACATATGCACATGGCTGTGGGCCCTTCCTCATAGCTACCTCTGGCCTACACTGCGATCAGCAGAGCTCACAATTCAGATAGAGTCCTAATTCCACATGACGCTGTCAAATAGGCAACACACATTACTCCAAGTGAGGCCGTCCACACCAATGACCATCACAGGCACATACAGTCTCAACGCTTCTGGTTCCACTAACCCTATTTAACACAAACCAGTCCCACATGTGTAACTGTGTCCTGAGTCCTGAATGGCAGTGACCCCAACTTCATGGCAGCGACCACAGCACCAGACTCCCTTCAGTCTTTTGTTGTTCTTTTCTTTAAATATTTTTTTTTATATGTAAATCTATACATTACTAAGATTCTTCTTTGACCAACAGCACAGGGACACTTTCGGGCCCAAGAACCCTGTTGGGGATATGTTGGCAATGTGGGAAGAGGGTGCGCTACCTGCTAATGTGGGGAGAGGGAGTGTCAAAGGGGTATCTCTCACAGAAAGAACTCTGATATGTTTTCACAAATGCCGACGGACTGAATCACAAAATCATTGTTCAATACTTATATAGTGTGAGTTATGAACAGTTCGCACCCAGGCTCGCAGAGTGACAGCTGCGGCCCGTCCGCTCTACTCACAGACGCAGTACTACGAGTCGTCCGCGCCATTGTGGCAATCCCTGGCCTGTTCTGACATACGCTATGCCACGCCACTCCGATTACGTTCCGACGTTGGCTCAACCTAGCTACCTGTCGCAGGCGTACTCACTGTTGGTGTGCAGGTCAGTGATTTAATTCTCAACATCTCACGGCCACTCCCTGAGGACAGGTTTGCACACACACAGGACACCCATCCGGCACATGTGTCACAGGCCATGTGACCACGCAAATATAATAGATCGACAACGTCACATACTTTATTGCCAGTGCTGACTAGCTGGCGAACGCTCCACGGGTCTCAACCATAAAGAGTCCATGAAAAGTTGCACAGAAGGTTAGTCGCACCCTCAGCTGTATGGCCGTCAGGGGCCTACCATCCCCTTGGCGCAGACTTAGAATGCATAGGGTTAGTGCCACCCCAAACTCATGTGGCCATCAGGGGCCTACCACCACGTGGCACAGACTTGACTTGCACAGGCTTAGCGACACCAAACCCTGAGGTGGTCTCCGCCATTGAGGACTCAGAACTCAGCGAAATGTGTGAGATCTGCCAGGCCGCAGAGAAGCTGATGGGGTGTCCACCATTCAGGACTCAGCGACATCTGTAAGATCCGCAAAGAATTTGATGTGGTCTCCGCCATTCAAGACTCAGGACTCAGCAACATATCTGAGCTCGGCGGGGTTTGACGGGCATATAGAGTCCGCCCACTGCTGCATACTCCGCTGGCACCAGGTAATTATTTGCTCATGGATGCGCAGAGGCGACAGTCTCTCTCTCTCTCTTTCTCTCACACTTCCTTCTCTTCACTCTTGCTCTCTCTCACTTCCCTCTCTTCACTATCTCTCACACTCTCTTCATTCCTTTCCTTCTATCTCTCTCTCCCTTCTCCCTTTCTCGCTCCCTTTCTTTCCATCCCTCTCTTTTTCTCTCGGACTTGTTTTTCCTTCTCTGTTTCTCCCTCTTACTCCTTTGATATGCGCATTACATACGTCCTTATTTTATGCTTTATTTTCCAGGCTCTGTCGTCAACATTCATGGTCCCCACAGGAGGCTTCCACCTCGTTGTTTTCTATCATTTTTGCTAAATTTAGTTTATTGGTTTATATATATATATATATATATATATATATATATATATATATATATATATATATATATATATATATATATATATATATATATATATATATATATATATATATATATATATATATATATATATATATATATATATATATATGTTAATAAAAAAATAAAATTAGTTTATGGTTTATATGTATTTCTGAACAAATTAAGTTGACAAAAAAAAATTATTAACCTCTTAAGTGCTGCGTCGGCCGACGGCAGCACTACCTCCCCAGTGCTGCGCACGTCCATTGGACGTCCATTCAGCACTAGTTCCAATGGACAGCGCAGCACTGGGGAGGGATATTTGCGCCGCATCTAAGGTGTTAACCTTTCTGGTTGTTTTCTTAACTGCTGTGTGACTCTTTCTTGTTCTTATTATTGTTATTTGGTGGTATCCACCATTGTGTTAAATTTTGGAGCACTTATTGCGGGAATACTGGCGATCTCTGTAGTTAGCACCAACTTCTGAATACTGTGTTAGATTAATCTCAACTTTAGTTGCATTAAAGTGCTGATCATGAAATGCAGAGTAGTCGTTCCCGTGCAAAAAGACACGAGGTACACCTCTGCGATTTATTCTAAATACTAAAATCCTCTATTGAATTGCACTGAGGTAGTGGCTGCACTTACAGTGTAAACACAAAATCAATGAAGAAATCTCATTGTATTTATATTGATTAGCAAGGTGTTCAGGGGTCTGTGATGACCTTAGGCCTCTTCCGGGGGATTGCTTTATGATTTGTTGTTTGACAATGCTTTTATAGAATAATTTTAACATAATGGAACTTGTTTTTCTTTTAACAATTGTAATGATATACGATGTATTTTATTGTGCATTCTTTTATGACACTCCCTATGCCGAAATAAAGATGAAAATGGAATGATTAGCAATAGTGTGTCAGCTGCTGAAACTTGACAGGATACACTGCCCAGTTCGTATATTGTTCTGCAGACAAAAAAATTACATCACAACTTTCACAACAACTGCAATGAGAAAAAAATTCTGTTGATAAGCCACGTTAGCACCAGGGATTTTACACCTGCTTTCTGGTGGTGTTAAGCAGGACGACGATTACCTGCAGCATGAAAGGAAACACAGCCAAGAGCCACACCAGAACACCCACAGGTGCCATAGAGTCAATCAGTATGATACAGGGATACATATGAGGGCCACAAGACTCATCGCACAACCCCAGGACCGCCAAAGCCCCCCAAACCTGCATCAGAGCAAGTGTGTCTGTGTCATTGTGTTAGCATGATAGGCACAGGCCCTGCAACATCACAGTGTGCTGTATTCAGTAGACGTTACCATGTCCTCTCAGCGTTGGCAGTGACCCTGGACATGTAGCTACGCATGCATCCTCCTGCGTGCACAACAGACGTGTGCTGGTCCAGTGTACACAGGTCAGCGCAGGGGTGTGCCTATCTAGCAAGGAAAAAGGGGTGTCTCGGACATGTCTGTGTGCAGGAAGTGCGGTAAGTGTGTCTCTATGTTCTGGTGTGGCCTGCCACAAGTGCCGCAGCAGATGTTGTTATAAAGTGGCATGCACCACCACCAAACGGCACTCTCATGGTGTAGTTGGAATGCCGCATGACATGCCGGAATAGGCATTGCAATGCTGTGCTGTACAAGTGCACGGGATACAACAGCGCACCATACTAAAGTGTGGGTGGGAGGAGCAGCTGTTTGGCAACGTAACACACAGTGAACCCGCCCATTTGCCACGAGCTGGGCATCTCATCCATGACGGTCTCAGACATCCCACAACACCCACGACCGGCCTTTGTACACATCCTGTATGAATGCAGCTTGGTTTTCACTTTTATGATCATTCAGTTGTGTGATGTTGGCGAGTTGTGTGACTTATGCTCCTTGTTGGTGTGTTTCATTTTGGCCATTGTTCGTCTATGCTTGTGCTGTACTTGATTGTGCATGTGTGCCATTGTGCCCATTTCCCCCCACTCCCTGCTTCTTCCTGTTCCTGGTGCTGTTGTTTCTATAATTTTGTTCCTCCACACATAAATACATGTAAAGAACCAATTAGAATACTTCCTTGATTCTTTTTTACATTTCAAAACTTCTCTCTATTAGTTTCTTTTTAATTTTCCATATAAACATTTTTTTTTCATATTCAATGATACATAGAAGTCAGCAGTGCAACATATTCTATCAACACACTTTCTAGAACATTCTACACCTACAACACGTGCAGGTTAAAAGTTCATCAATTTTTTTAAACCTAACAATATTTTTTGCAACATTTTCTCGAACATTTAATGGCACATGCAGGTTAAAAGTTCTTGATTGTTTTAAGTTCGAACAGTGCCTTCCAAATGCAAGTAGCAGGTGTGATCAAGTTGAGAAAATGTTATCCTATAATATGTACTCCACGTTGAAACTGCTTTTTCTTAACCAATCACAAAGATGCTTTTCCACAAAACGAATGTGCACCCTACTTATTTTTCATCTCCCAATAAGGTATCGTTTTGTATGGCAAAAAAAGTAGCTCCCCATCTTTAAACATATCTCTTATTCTACGAAGGAACTGCATGACCTACAGGCATCTTTCCATACCTTCCAGCCATACCTTCAAAATGCTAGTCTGGATCGTAGGACATAGCTATATTTTCTGATGCAAGAGGTAAGCAAAACAGAGACATATTGACTTAGACCTAGGTTTACAAAGTGTGGACATTAAGTGGTTTGCACAGAAAGGATTGAAGTGGCATCAATTGTTGCCTTTGGTTAAAATCTGTTTGCATCTCCAACACCCTGACCTCATGATTGTGCACTGTGGTGTAAATGACCTATGCCCATTGACTGGGATAGGTTTGGAAATGCTTATGAAGGACACCTTTGGACAATTGATGTTACTTTTGCCTCAAACTGTCTTTGTATTTTCCAATATATGCCAAACATAGAAGTGGAAATGGTCAAAATATTTTGTCCTCAGATTGAAAAATCTAGAAAGAAAGTCATCAAGGCTGTGTCTGCATACCTCAGAGACCACATCTACAACAATAACATACGTTTTGATATGGCTGATATCTACAGAAGTGATGGAGTACACTTCCCAGATCAGGGAAATCAAGTTTTCCTGAATAACTTGAAGCTGTGCATCCGCACTTTATGTAGCTCCAACTAATGAACACAAGGGCTCTTTTTAGAGTCACCCTATAACTTACAACTTAGGCCCGCTATTTTAGGGCCAGGTAACAGCAACTTCTGGACCCTCACCAACATTTATTCTCCACACATCTGTGGCGCAGCGGCCAAACCATCTGACTTTGCAGCACAGAGCTCTCGCTTTCATCACCAACTCTACTCACCCAGAGGGGTGAGTAGTTTGCGTTTTACAAATACTGTATTGATTTACCTTCGCACTCCCTGTACAACACCACTTAAGCACCATATACAAGTTGGACAGGTGTGGCACAGCACCCAGAGCACATGACTTCACAGCATAGAACACACAGTTTGGGCTCATGGTTTCATCCCCGAGTCCAGCAGAAGCTCAATTTAGCAGCATGACACTCTAGGCAATACCTCACTTAATTTCCATACCCGCACTTTCAGACCGGTAGGGGTGAGTAGTTCAGCGACTTTACCCTGAGTCTGACAGCAGCTCAGCTTACGCCCCCAGCGCCATCAGACCCATAGTAGTGAGTAGTTTGCACTTTACAAATACCAAATGGATTTGATACGCACAAATTTACCTTCGCACTCCCTGTATAACAACCCCTAAGCACCATACACAAGTTACAATGTTCGAAACAAAAGTTCCTCCGTGTACGTATAACTATATGCTCACACTACTTGGAAAGATGTGGCACAGTGGCCAGAGCACCTGACTTCACAGCATATGACACACAGTTTGGGCTCACACTTTCATCCCCGAGTCCGGCAGCAGCTCAGCTTAGCAGCATGAGACTCTAGACAATAACTCACATATTTTCCGTACCCCAGGACTTTCAGACCAGTATGGGTCAGTAGTTCGTCCTAGTAGGTATAAATACATGCTGATACTACTTCCACAGGTATAGTGCAGCGGCCATGGCAGATGGCTTCACATCATAAGACACACAATTTGGGCTCACGCTTTAATCCCCAAGTCCCGCACCAGCTCACGTTAGCAGCATCAGACTCTAGGCAATACTTCACTTAATTTCCGTAACCCACCACTTTCACACCGGTAGGGGTGAATGCTTCGCTTCGCACCCCCTCTATAGCACACACTAAACATCTCAAAGAGGTTACAGTGCTCCTACCCTCCTCTTTCCTACTTTTTTCGCCTTTTTCCCCTTACTCGCTTCAACAGAAACACAAAATGGCGACCAACACTTCCTAGTTGCAAGCGCTCGCTCGCAGCCAATAAGCAGCAAGCTTGCGCTCGTAACGCCTCAACCAATCAGATAGCAGAATTCCCAAATATCGATACCTGTAAATTTCGATATTTCTCCAAAACTACTGAAAACATTTACACCAAAAGCGTGCTTTCTAGACCCTTCTCCCTGCCAAATTTTGGGTAATTCCGTTAACCCTTTCGACCTGTAGCCTTGTCTAAAGTTTCAAATGGAAATTAACATGGAGAAAACACGTTTTGGATACCCCCTTTTATCTCTGTCCCCCCTTAACGAATTACCCCCAGACTTTTAACCTAGGAGCTGATATGAACAAAGAATTAGTTTGGAAAATTTCATGAAGATTCATCAAACGATGCCAAAGTTAAAAGCAAAACAAACATTTGCTTCCTATGGAAAATTGGTCCTAACTATAACTACCTACTGGCGACCGCCAGTATGTAAACTATATATATTTATATATATATAAATATATATATATATAATATATACATATATATATATATATATATCCAAACCAACTCTTCAAAGAAAGAGCCGTGACCTCAGCTGGGGACAACATGGAGACTGTTTATTTCCACAATTACGGCGAATGCATTTCGGCATGAAGATGCCTTCCTCAGCGCCACAAGTATTCAGGAGGTGTCCAGTCACGCATTGCAATTGTCCTGCTGCCTTTATTGGCCATGTGACCCAGGCTCCGCCCCTGTTGTAAATAAGCCACCTGTTGCAGTTCTTTGTGTAATCCCGAACTGCAACTCCCAGGATGCAGCGCTTGGCTCCCAGGTAGGTGAATGCATGGAATGTCAGCCTAGTGGTCGGGAGGGATGCAGGAATTGCCGGGATGAAGACTCCTTCCCCTGCTTGCTGAAGAAACAAAGCGCCTCCTCGTGTCCCCAGACCGCTTCAACCCCGAATCACAGGTGCCAATGTCCGCGGGGGTTGCAGTGTCATTGCACGCCGCCCAAAACAAAGATCAATGTCCTCGTCACCGCATCATTTCTTCCTGACCATCGAGGCGGGCTCAGGCCATACCAATACCTTGGTGTACACATTTTTAGCCGAAGCAATGCCAGAAGGGTCCGAGCCAACTTGGAGAAGCGGGGGTCGCAAACTGCGTCTCTGGCAGCACGCAGACAATATCCAAACCAACTCTTCAAAGAAAGAGCCGTGACCTCATATATATATATATACATATCTTTAAACTAAGACACATGCCAACATATCCAAGAAATGTGGTGTGGACATTAATTTACCTGGGTGCTGCTCACTCACTTGGGATACATTAAAACATTCACCCATCTCATAAGAAATTGTCTTTCAGGAAAACTGGGTTACCCCTCTCTGTAATTTCTATATTGTAATTGGGGAAACTGAGGGCCTACCCGTCAACCTTCTGATTCAAAAGAATGTGATAAATGTGGGAAAGATCCATCAATCACATACATCCAATAACCCTCATATATCTAAATTAACCCCTTCAGTACTATAAGACATGATTTAAATTAGGCAAACAAGAAAACGTATAGGAATATTTAAAGAAAGAGCTTTCACTCTAAGGGAACTCATTTGATGGTGCTACCTTCATACAATGGCTGTGTCCCCATAATTTTTTGCCACAAACAAAGCTGCAATCTTCATAGACAAAGAAACTGGCAGATGCCTTGTTACCCTTTCCACAGAGACATGCTTTGGTGGGTGTAAAAAGTCAATCACACCAGCAGGGGATATTGCAGAGCGCATATCCAAACTCTAAAATTAATGGATACACGTGTATTGGTATTGTGCATTATAATAATATTTATTATATGATATTTTTATTCAAATGTTGTAAGAATAGTTTTTCTTTTAAACAACTTAGCAAACAAAATAAATGAAAGGGTGAAAGTTTGATACAGTCCAATCATATTTCTTTACACCTCCATACATACCTGGTCTGGACACTACCTATACTATGATTAGCTGACTTATTGCTTCATTACTTCCTTCACTTGCTAAAGAGCGTGGTAAACAATGCATCTGTTCAGCTGCTGCTTTTGTATCTCTCTAGTTCTTCCAACATGGTAGCTTGTGAGGCTATTTCCTTGCTAAAGAGTGTGGTAAACAATGCATCTGTTCAGCTGCTGCTTCCGCACTTCTGTAGTTCTTCCAACCTGAAACCTTGTGAGGTTATTTCCTCGCTAAAGAGTGTGGTAAACAATGCATCTGTTCAGCTGCTGCTTCTGTATATCTCTAGTTATTCCTACATGGAACCTTGTGAGGTTATTTACACTTGCAGACAAATTGCAAGACTCCATGAAGTATAAAATATTATGTGGAATATTAGTGTGTCTGACTTTTTAATGTGAGCAACAAAAATATGTGAAAATTCAGCACATATAGGGCCTCATTTACAAGATTTTGACAAAGTCTTTTTAAAGTCCCGTAAAGGTTGTGGTCCCCGGGTTTGTGGAGGGGCCACGTGCCCTCGCCTATTATTAACAAAGCCTCTGGGAGGTGGCAGTCCCCAGGGCTGTGGGGACCCCCACTGGCCCTGCACAATATTTAAGTATTGCCCTGGGACCAGGCCCACCCTGGAGCTTAAAAAAAACAAAGTGCGGGAGACCGCGCTACGTTATTTTAAAACAAAATTGGTGGGATTCGCATAATATACACGAATCCCGCAAAAAACTTTCTAAAAAAATAATTTTTTGGGACCCCTCAGCAGGCCTAGGGGTCAAGATGTTTCTACCCTGCCCCTTTTACTTAATTTTAATCGTTTTTTAAAAGCTTTTTTTCTTGTTATTCGGTTCAACCGATTCACAAGATGGCTGCCAACACTTCCTGGTTTGAAGTGTTGGCAGCCAATCAGAAGACAACTCGTGATCGGGAGTGTTCGCGAATCGACCTCGGTCACCAGAAACTAATATTTTTTTATATATACATTTTCTCAGAAACTACTGAACGAATTTACACCATTTTAAGTAAAGATTGCTTTTTGAACCAAGACCTACCTTTGTGTCAAATTTGGTGTCATTCCGATGAGCAGTTCGGGCTGTAGCCTTGTCTAAAGTTTCCTATGAAAATGAACATGGAGAAAACTAGTTATTGGACCAGCCTTTTTCCTCGGCCCCCGCTTGACGAATCACTCTGAAACATTCGAAACAGAGGCTGACCTGAGATGGCCATTCATTTTTGAAAGTTTCTCAAAAATTCGGCAAACTGCGTCAAAGATATTGGCAAAAGAAAAAAGCTTTTTGAATAGAAATAAGGTCCTAACTAGTACTAACTACCTACTGACGAATATATACGTGTGTGTGTGAGTGTGTGTGTATGTATATATTTTTATATGTGTATATATATATATATCGAGCGTGACCAAGACGAAAGTCGAAACGCGTTGCTGTGCAGTCTGTTGTGTGAATAAATTACCTGCAAACCCATGCAAGGTGTCCGTGAGAATTCTTCCTGAGTGGGGAAGTACTGTGGGCAATATTGTACAGGGCTGCCGGTGCCCTGATCACGGATCGCCCTGTGAGACGGCCTCTTTCAAGACCAGAGTCGTTGTTGCATATATATATATATATATATCTATGTATATATATATATATATATATATATATATATATATATATATATATATATATATATATATATATATATATATATATATATACTGTTGTTCTATGTGTGCTGTTTATATTTGAGAATTGCAGCAAAAGTCTTTTTTCACTGTTGTTACTCACGTGACACAGGAGGTTACCACCAGGGGGTGGTAACAGAGTGTTAGCATACTGTTAAAAGGCTTGTGATTGTTTCATTCAACTGCAGCGTGAACAAGGGCACTTGTGCTCGAAACGCGTCGCTGATTTTGGTTCTGTGGAGCTAAAATAAACAACATCATTTGCTGACTGGGTGGTCCGTATCCTTTTTGTTGTTGGCGTGGAGGCTGTGACCACGAGCGCAGATCGAACAGAGGAGGAACTTTGTGCTCTCATATGTGACCGGAAGAGGATTTGCTTCCGTAACGGACCCCTTCGCCTTCAGTTGACAGCCGCTATCAAATCACTTTGCTCGGATCTCGTTTGGGACCTACAGCGGCTGTTCCCGGGATTGCTGTAATTTCACTGGCGAGTGTTGGCGGTGGGAGTAGTTTCGCTGGATTGTGTCGGAGGGCGCGGAACAGGGAGCGGCTTCCGCCGTACACAAGCGGTGAGTTAATTCAGCATTGCATTCACGGCGGCGAAGCAATTAAGCAGCGAAATAGTGGCAGACACTGCGAAGAATTAGTCTGCCTATATCCACATTCATACAGAACCAAATATGAATGATGACGAAATTGACAAATTGCGGGAAGAAGCCGCATTAACAATGTTTGATGGGACTAACAGCCGCTTAGACAAAGCACCATCGCAAAGTGGCACTAACACTGCCCAAACAAGGAATATAAAACAGCTGTTTAAAGAATTGGAAAAGTTACGAAAATCTGAGTGTACCAAATGGTGGGAACATAAATCCCTAAGCAAATATGAGGAAGTGGGTCGTGTTCCTCGTGGGTTGCGCATTCTACTAGCGCCCAGCTTTGATAAGCCTGACCCAGCAATGTTACTTGAATGGGGCGAGAGTAACCTAGCGGCTTCGATGAACCTTGTATGCATTTTAATTAAATACGCTGCTAGCGACCGCCTCAAACTCTTAGACCAGATAAAAGTGTTGGAATCAGAGATTAATGCTTGCCCAGACCAGCAAGAAGTAAAAAAACTAACAGACAACATGACCGAGCATTTGCGTAAATATGAAGAAAAAATAAAAGAACGCAAAGCCTCCAAATTTGCACGTGATGCAGAGGATTACAGCCAAGGCCGAATATTCACGTTTTCACGCAAGTATACCAATGCCAAACAGCAGGCACATACAAACAAAAATACAATAGTAAACCTGAACAGTAACGCCTTGCCTGCTCCCAAGAAGCCCAATATCGGTGGCTCCTACTACCAGAGCAAGACCTATCTCTAAACAAACATAAGGTAGTGTTATGCCATATTATTTTGTCACCCTTAAGTAAATAAGAGCATACAAATTATTGATTGACACTTTATGATTACTCATAGATACTATCACAGCGTATGTAAATACATCACGAACCGATAACAGTTCCTGACCGAATACTAAAACCGGTACACAGCATTCCAGAAATTATCTGGAAAACGTTATTAACATCAGGTAACTTTGAAGTCAAGATACGATGAACAAAATGTCCACATAATGGACATCTATCATGATTAATATAAACTAGAACTCACCTAATGGTACTTTCTATTATGTGTTTTAGCAATACCAATAATGTTAACTTTCACTTCTATATGATTAGCGCCAACTATCGAGTAGTGTAGCCAATTAACAGTGTTGTTTTGGAAAAAAGCTTTGTCTGAAAAACTGTAATTGCAAAAAAGTAATTTTCTGTTTCTTTTTAGAACTTGGTCCTGAAGAAGGTTCTCTATTGTTAGCCTGTAACCGAAACGCTGCGTCGACCCATGTTCTTTTGAACTTTTTTAACCTATGTTTACTTTATGTGATTTTTAATGTTTTAACGAAATGTTTAATATACTTTATGTATATTTTTTAAAATGATTTGTTATCACTGTGATAAAATGTTTACTTTTGAATAAATGCACAAAGTACATATATTTTTCCAAAACACCGTTTTCTAGTTTTTCTAATTTTCTAATTTTGATTTTGTCTTTTAATTATGAAATGTGCGTTATAGTGTTCTAATTTTGTAGGTTTTTGTGATTGACTATATTAGTTGGCTCATGCATTGTAATTCAGCCCTTTGCTTCTAACACAATTGTGTGATTGGTATTGCTAAACATTGAGACCTAATTTGGTACCATTATTCCACTTTCTACCAACTCAGTGGTATTCCTGTGGGACAAATTTCGTTGACAACTGCTCCCAACCTACACACAGGCTCTACCAATATTACAGTCTCTGCAAGTGAAGATAACAGCAGCAATTCAACACCACTGCAGAGCGAATACAGTAGTGACTCTTTATCCTCCTGCTCTTCCACCTCGGATTTAAACACAATAGGACTTGCCAAACGAAATCTCCAGCAAGAAATGGATTTTGTGGTGGAGGAGAGATTGCAGACTCTGCGATCATGGCAGACAAACTTGCAACCAAACAAAAGCGAACCAGCGCCAGAAAGCAAGGAGGCGCAAATGGAAACAACGCCGGAGGGCAACAGCAGAAAAAGAAAAAGAAACCATGGGTGAAACGCAGATAATGGACAATACCATAATCAACTTGTCCAATGTAACACTTAACAAGGCGGAAGAACAACTACTATCCCTTGGCTTAAACTATTCACCCATACAAAGTTTCAACTATGCCATGACCAGGGTGGATTTATTTTGTTTCATTAGAAAACTCAAGCTAAAAAAACATTTTGCTTCTAAGTCCACCAAAGAAACACGCGATACCAACATGTTGAACCTTGAAACCACTACTAGTGATATAGCCCTTTTGGGTGCAGCAGATACACACACATTTTTGGATGCTAATGAGTTACTAGATGGTACTAATGTGACAGAATTAGATCCAGATGAAGCTACCCAAAATCGGCTACGTAGAATATCTATTCATCAAACTGGAGCTGGTCTTAGTCCATTTCGCAGCAAATCTAAATATATTCCTTTAATGCCTAGGGATGCAGTGGATGTGTTCCATGATTGCGTAATCAACGAAATAAAAAAACTTTATTCAAGATCTAATAACAAATTTCGAAAAAAAGAAATACACAAAAAACGAACATATGACGAACTAATGAAGAAGTTGGGCAATAATCATGAGATTGTCATCAAAAGAAAGGCGGGGACTTAGTAATTTGGCCCAAAGTGGATTATATTATTGAGGCCAAACGGCAACTATATGATCCCAGTTGTTATATGAAAACCTCTCATAAAGAATCTGAAATTGCTAAGAACAAACTGCACAAACTGTTAGGCCAATGGAAGCGGGAGGGCCTTATTTCATTTGAAGAATTTCAATTTATGTGCATCAATTTCCCTGTGTTACCTTCCTTGTATCTCATACCGAAGATACACAAAGCTGTTGTACCCATACCTGGCAGGCCCATCGTGTCTGCCATAGGGAGTGTGGGCGAAAAAGTGGGGGAATACATTGATTTCTTTCTCCAAGATTTTGTAAAAGAATTGCCTAGTTTTGTGCGCGACACCAGTGATTTTATCAGTAAGATTGAAAACATTCCATGGGATACTGATATGTGGCTCATTTCTCTTGATGTTGAAGCGCTTTATACAAGCATAGATCATGATCAGGGGCTCTCTGCAGTCAAGCATTTTCTCTCTAAACGCTCCATCATATATTATGAGCACAATAAGGTCATCATCAGCCTTATGGAATGGTGCCTCCACAACAATTTCTTTTCATTTGGCAAAGAGATCTTTCGACAGCTCAGGGGTGTGGCGATGGGGGCCTGCTTCTCTCCCAGCTATGCGTGCTTGCACGTTGGCTGGTGGGAGGAGCAGGTCCTCATGGTTCGCCATAAGGTATGGATGGATAATCATGTCTCATGTTTTTTATGATACATTGATGACATTTTTATTGCCTGGAGAGGTACTAAAGCAGAAGCACTTGCATTCATTGATGAAATTAGTGACAATAACCTTAACCTCAACTTCACAGCACACGTTGAGAAAGAAAGGATTCAATTTCTCGATGTGGAAGTGTACATTAAGGCTAATAAAATCTACACCACCCTACATAGTAAAACGACTGCTGGAAATGCCACTTTGCACGCCACTAGCATACACCCTAGGCACACAATAGCTGGTATCCCCTATGGCGAAATGATGAGACTAAAGAGGATCTGCAGTTCACCATCAGATTATGAAGTATGTCTCAAGGATCTTACAACACGCCTTAAAGCCAGGGTTACTCAGAATCAGTGCTTAAAACTGCCTATAACAAGTCTCTATCTCGGACGAGAGAGAGCCTGTTTCCCATCAACATCTCAGAAACGGTGACCCCCTACAGCTAGTGAGCCCCTTATATCTTGTCCACGCATGATCACCACTTTCAGTAAGGAAGAAAGAAAAATCAGGGCCATCCTTAATAAAAACTGGCCGATAGTACTTAGTGATCATGTTCTTAACACTAGATTACCTTCTGCTCCTCTTGTCACTTTTAGAAGAGCGAAAACTATGGGTAACTATTTGGACACTGCAGTTCCTGAACTTAAAACCAAAGTACCCTGGTTACGACCTACCAAGGGTTTCTTTAAATGCTCAAGCTGCCGGGCATGCAAATTTGGCATCACCATTTCTCGCTATGAGACTCCTTTCAGCACAGTAGCGAAATCCATTCAAGGCAATTACTCCTGTAAGACGGATCATGCCGTTTATGTCCTAACGTGCACCTGTGGGCTTAGATACGTTGGCAGTACTAAGCTCCAGGTGCATGTGCGGATATTACAACACTTAAGAGCCATCCTACATAACGACCCTGCCTATCCGGTCGCTAGGCATTTTAATCAGGTCCACTATAGGGACCTATCTTGCCTCACTTATTTTGTGATCGGGTCTGTTCCTTTGCAGAGGAAGGGAGGGAACAGAGAACTATTACTGAGAAAGCTTGAAGCTCGGTTTATCCTAGAGCTCGATAGTCGTTGGCCCAATGGGCTCAACAACATTGAAGAAATGCATCACTTTCTAGAATGATTTACCATCTTATTTGATCTTCATATATGCATTTCTAATCTCTGTTTTCATCTCTATGGCCTTATTTTTAGCAGGAGTATTGCTTCACAAGTTAGGTTCCCTATTTGTGACACACATCATATTTGCCTACGCTGCTACTAATATAGGTGGTTAATGGAGTGTTTTTCACCATGTAGAGATATATATATTTTTGTACATTGCTGCATTTTATACACTCTAGTTATAATGTTCAACATATGCGCTTGTGCTCTATGAAATTTGTATTTGACAGTGTGCTTTGTCTATTTATCTTGTAAATATATGGGATATAGTGCTTTTTATATATATACCCATTTTTAAATTTTTATATGTATTTTTGATACTAGCTTTTATCATATGTGATTTTGAGTGCTATTATTTATCTTATTTATTGAACATTTTTATTCAGGGACCTGAATTTTTATGAGCAATTATACCTTATATAGCATCTATGCACTTTGGCACTTTTTGTCACAATCACTTTTTTGCACTTTATCTATTTATGCACTTTATTCCCTTTTGCTGCTATCTAATTTTGCTACTTTGCACATGACAGTCGATTGTTTACATTTCCCAATAGTTAGCTTTTTGCTTGGAAATTTAGACTGTTTGTACCATCTTTTATTGTGATGGGTCAGTAATGCAATGAGTAGATCACTTTTATTGTGATGTACGGAATATTTGCACTTTAAGAATTCATTTCTGAATCCTGGATTTAACCAGCTAACTACATTTCTTTGTGCTATAATGCCATTACTTTCCTTATGTGGATTTAACCTGAGACTGTTGTTCTATGTGTGCTGTTTATATTTGAGAATTGCAGCAAAAGTCTTTTTTCACTGTTGTTACTCACGTGACACGGGAGGTTACCACCAGGGGGTGGTAACAGAGTGTTAGTATACTGTTAAAAGGCTTGTGATTGTTTCATTCAACTGCAGCGTGAACAAGGGCACTTGTGCTCGAAACGCGTCGCTGATTTTGGTTCTGTGGAGCTAAAATAAACATCATTTGCTGACTGGGTGGTCCGTATCCTTTTTGTTATTGGCGTGGAGGCTGTGACCACGAGCGCAGATCGAACAGAGGAGGAACTTTGTGCTCTCATATATATATATATATATATTCACTGAAAAAAACATAGGTTTCAAGCCCTATATAGTTAGGAATTTGAGATGTTATCAGTGATGTCACTGACCATGTCATGAATGATGTAACATGTGACATCATCAGCAGTGGATTGCGGGTGCGCGAAATATAGTTAGTACAACTAACTATATAGGAGCAATTTCAATGGTTTTGTATGAGTGAAATGTCCAGCTAACTATAACACCCCTAAAACTTATAGTTTTTTGAGTGAATTTTATGGGTTTTTTAAATGCTAATTCCTAACTATATAAGGCCTGAAACCTATGGTTTTTTCAGTGAATTTGCAAGGTTTTTAAATGCTAATTCCTATGTTTTTTTCAGTGAATTTCAAAGGTTTTTTTAATGCTAATTCCTAACTATATAAGACCTGAAATCCCACCAGGAATCTCCAGTATGCGCCAGGGGACTGCATTGCAGAGAGGTGTAATGAAGCCAAGCCCCTTTTTACACCTCTCTGCAATGCAGCCCCCGTGCATGTTTGAAGAGGGGGAACTAATTCCCCTTGCATACTGGGGGCCCCTGGGGGCCAACTAGCCCGCCTGGAACCTCCAGTATGCGCCAGGGGGCTGCATTGCAGAGGTGTAATGAGGCTATGCCCCTTGTTACACCTCTATGCAACGCAGCCCCCTGGCGCATTTGCAGAGGGGGAACTAATTCCCCTTGCATACTGGGGGTCCCTGGGGGCCAACTAGCCCACCAGGAGCCTCCAGTATGCGCCAGGGGGCTGTATTGCAGAGAGGTGTAATGAGGCCACACCCTTTTTTACACCTCTCTGCAACGCAGCCCCCGTGCATGTTTGAAGAGGGGGAACTAATTCCCCTTGCATACTGGGGGGTCCCTGGGGGCCAACTAGCCCACCTGAAACCTCCAGTATGCGCCAGGGGGCTGCATTGCACAGAGGTGTAATGAGGCAATGCCCCTTTTTACACCTCTCTGCAACGCAGGCCACTGGCGCGTTTGCAGAGGGGGGACTAATTCCCCTTGCATACTGGGGGTCCTTGGTTCATATCTGCCCAAACGCCGATATTCCGAACGATTGAAAATGACTTTTCTTGAGAAACATTTGGATTTGGATTATCATGTCCTATACTTTGGAATTTTTGGAAGACTGACTTTGAGGATGCTATAAATTACTCAAGTCTGCCCGAATTGTGTGGGTAAAATTGATACCTAGTCACTTTGAATAGGAATGTACTTAAGTCTTGTCTAGCATTTGGAATCAATCAATCAATCAATGACACTTATAGAGCGCGCTACATACCCGTAGGGTCTCAAGGCGCTTGGGGGAGGGGGGGTGCCGCTACTGCTCGAACAGCCAGGTCTTCAGCTTCTTCCTGACGGAGAGGAGGTCTTGGGTCAGGCGCAGGTCGGTCGGGAGGGAGTTCCAGGTCTTGGCGGCCAGGTAGGAGAAGGACCTTCCTCCTGTAGTCGCTCTTCGGATGCGGGGGACGGCGGCGAGGGCGTGGTTGGCTGATCGGAGGTGGCGTTTGGGAGCGTAGAAGTTGATCCGGCTGTTGAGGTAGCTCGGGCCTTGGTCGTGTAGGGCTTTGTGTGCGTGGGTGAGGAGGCGGAAGGTGATTCTTTTGTTGACGGGGAGCCAGTGAAGGTCTCTCAGATGTCCGGAGATGTGGCTGGTTCGTGGGATGTCGAGGATGAGTCTGGCTGAGGCGTTCTGGATCCGCTGGAGTCTCTTCTGGAGCTTGGCGGTGGTACCAGCGTAGAGGGCGTTGCCGTAGTCCAGTCGGCTAGTGATGAGGGCCTGGGTGACGGTCTTCCTGGTCTCGGTGGTGATCCACCAGAAGATCTTCCGTAGCATGCGTAGGATGTTGAAGCACGCCGAGGAGACGTTGTTGACTTGCCTGGTCATGGAGAGGGAGGAGTCCAGGGTGAAGCCCAGGTTGCGTGCATGGTCTGTCGGTTTGGGTGCGGTGCCCAGGGCGGGAGGCCACCAGGAGTCGTCCCAGGCGGAGGGTGAAGAGCCCAGGATGAGGACCTCCGTCTTGTCCGAGTTCAGTTTCAGGCGGCTGGTCGTCATCCACTCGGCTACCTCTTTCATCCCTTCGTGCAGTTTGGCTCTGGCGGTGGCGGGGTCGTTGGTCAGGGAGAGGATCAGCTGGGTGTCGTCGGCGTAGGAGATTATGCTGAGGTTGTGTTGGCGTGCGATGGCCGCGAGGGGGCTCATGTAGACGTTGAAGAGGGTGGGGCTCAGAGAGGATCCTTGAGGGACGCCGCAGATGACTTCGGAGGCCTCTGACTTGTACGGTGGTAGGCGGACTCTCTGTGTTCTTCCGTCGAGGAAGGAGATGATCCATTCCAGCGCCTTGTCCTGGATTCCGACGTTGCTGAGGCGCTGTACTAGGGTGCGGTGGCAGACAGTGTCGAATGCCGCGGAGAGGTCTAGGAGGATGAGGGCCGCTGTTCCTCCGTTGTCCATCAGGGCTCGGATGTCATCGGTGGCGGCGATGAGGGCGGTCTCGGTGCTGTGATTGGCTCGGAAGCCGGACTGTGAGGGGTCGAGGGATCCATTCGTCTCGAGGAAGGCGGCCATCTGCTTGTTGACGGTCTTCTCGATGACTTTGGCTGGAAACGGGAGGAGCGAGATGGGGCGGTAGTTCTTGAGTTCGGTGGGTGGGGTCCGCTGTTGGTTTCTTGAGTAGAGCGCTGAGTTCGGCGTGCTTCCAGCTCTCAGGGAAGGTGGCGGTGTCGAAGGATGTGTTGATGATGTCTCGCAGGTGGGGTGCGATGACAGCGTCGGCCTTGTTGAAGATGTGGTGAGGGCAGGGGTCGGTCGGTGATCCGGAGTGGATGGAGTTCATCGTGCGGATGGTGTCTTCGGTGCTGATCGGGGTCCAGGCGTGGAGGGTGGTGGTGGGGGGTGGTTGTTCGGTCATGGTGTGCGTTGGTTGGTTGTTGAAGCTGTTGTGTATGTCCGCAATCTTGTTGTGGAAGTAAGAAGCGAGGGAGTCGCAGAGGTCTTGCAATGGGGTGATGTCGTTGTTTCCTGCGCTGGGGTTGGAAAGCTCTTTCACGATGTTGAAGAGTTCCTTGCTGTTGTGTGCGTTGTTGTCCAGCCGGTCCTTGAATGCAGTTTTCTTGGCGGCGCGGACAGCTGGTGGTGCTTCCGAGTGGCCAGCTTGAGGGTGGTCCTGTTGTCCGGTGTAGGTTCCCTTCTCCAGACTTTCTCGAGGGCTCGGCAGTTCTTCTTGGAGCTCTTGAGTTCGTCGGTGAACCACAGGGCTTTCTTGCTGCTGGGTCTGCTGGGCGGGGTCCTCAGCGGGGCGAGCTCGTCCGCGCAGATGCTGATCCACTTCGTGAGGTTGTCGGCGGCCTGGCTGGGGTTCGCTGAGCTGGCAGGAGGGTGCTGCCTCAGGGAGGTGGCGAGCTGGTCTGCTGTGATCTTGTTCCAGCTTCTGCGGGCGGCCTGTTGCTGGTGGTGGTGGGTCGTCGTTCTCTTGAAGGTGAAGTGGACGCAGCTGTGGTCCGTCCATTGAAGCTCTGTGGCGTGGCTGAAGTCGATGTCTGTGCTGGAGGAGAAGACTGCGTCGAGTGTGTGTCCGGCGAGGTGGGTGGGGGTGGACACCAGCTGCATGAGTCCAAGATTGGCGAGGTTGTCGAGCAGGGTGCTGGTGTTGCGGTCGTTGTTGTTCTCCAGATGGAAGTTGAGGTCCCCCAGGAGGATGTAGTCAGCGGAGGGGAGGGCATGTGGGCTGACGAAGTCGGCGATGTCCTCGCTGAATTGTGTGCGTGGTCCCGGGGGTCGGTAGATCAGGGTGCCTCTGAGGGTGGTGTTCGGGTTGGTGTGGATCTGGAAATGCAGGTGTTCGGCGCTGGTCAGGGTGTTGTCGGTGCTGGTCGTGAGACGGATGGTGTTCCTGTGGATGATGGCGATGCCTCCTCCCATCTGGTTGGCGTTGCGGTCCCTCCGGACGATCTTGTAGCCCTCTGGGATGGCGATGGCGATGTCGGGGGCTGAAGAGGCGTTCATCCAGGTCTCCGTGAGGAAGGCAACGTCAGGGGCTGTGGCGTCTAGGAGGTTCCAGAGTTCGATGGCGTGTCTGTGGACGGAGCGGGTGTTGAGCAGGATGGAAGAAATATCTAGTTATATGACAACAGGATACCGACATAACTTGAAGGAAATAAGAACGCCCTGAAGAAGTTCTGTTGTACAGAACGAAACGCGTCGGCTGGCTGTGGTACATAAACTTAAGGAAAATAAAAGCATTTGAATATACACCAAGATTCAGCGCTTCAATAAGGATTCTAAGTGATATGATTTGATTGGACTTATTGTGCAAGTGGTGCTGTGCCAAACTTTGGAATATTCTCCACTACTCTCTACTACTTACTCTCTACTACTCCACTACTCTCTAATACTCACTCTCTACTACTCATTCTCTACAACTCTACTACTCTCTACTACTCTCTCTCTACTACTCACTCCCTACTACTCACTATCTACTACTTTCTACTACTCACTCTCTACTACTCTCTACTCTCTACTACTCACTCTCACCTACTCTCTCTTTACTACTCACTCTTTACTACTCACTCTCTACTACTCTCTACTACTAACTCTCTACTTCTCACTCTCTACTACTCACTCTCTACTACTCTCTGTCTACTACTCTCTACTACTCACTTTCTACTACTCATTCTACTACTCACTCTCTACTACTCTCTACTACTCACTCTCTACTACTCTCTCTCTACTACTCTCTACTACTCACTCTCTACTAGTCTCTACTATTCTCTCTCTCTGCTACTCACTCTCTACTACTCTCTACGACTCACTCTCTACTATGCACTCTCTACTACTCACTTTTTACTAATCTCTACTACTCACTCTCTACTGCTCTCTACTACTCACTCTACTACTTACGCTCTACTACTTTCTACTACTCACTCTCTACTACTCACTCTCTACTACTCTCTACTACTCACTCTACTATTCACTCTACTACTCTCTACTACTTACTCTTTGCTACTCTCTCTACTGCTCTCTACTACTCACTCTCTACTCTCTATTACTCACTCTCTACCCTCTACGTCTCTACCTCTCTCTACTTCTCTCTCTACTAGTCTCTACCTCTCTACCTCTACCTCTCTACCTCTACACCTCTACCTCTCTACCTCTCTCTACACGCACACATCTACACATATATATATGCATATATATGCATATGCATTTATATATATGTATGTGTATATATATATATACATTAATATATAAACATATATAATATGCATATCTATATAAATACAAACATACAGGCATGCATACATATACATATATGCATACATATGCATGTTATTTACATGAAAGTTTTAAAAACACTAATAAAAGCAAAGCTAAAAAGCCACCTCATTACAAACAGAATGACTTTAACTTAAACGAGGGCGAGATCTATTGCATTTTCAATGCTTGTTTACTTTGGTTCCATAAGGAAGGCATTCAGATGTGTCACACATTTGCCATTAATTCTGAATGTTAGCACTCTAGTTGCTCATTAGATCACTGTAGTAAAGTTACTGCTCACCAGGGAAGTCTGCTGCTGGTGTTCAAAGGGCATATTTCAGTCTGCATGTCAGAATTTCTTTAATGAAATAGAAGAGGATTTGAGAAGTCACTCAAAATGTGCCCTAATTTTTCTTTCTGAAGCACTAATCATACTTTCTATGGCAAAATGAGCCCCCTCATTTTGTTCCTTTTTAAATTAAATGTTTTCAGACTTACCACTTCATTCCAATCAAGATGGCTTCTGGTGTGCCATACTTTTGTCATAAGTAAGACTGTTAGCGCTCTAGTTGTTCTTTAGAACACTCTGGGACATTCTGTCATTGGGCTATACTTGGGCTACATCTGGGTGATATTTGGGCTACATTTGGGCTATTTTGTCTCTGGTGGCCATCTTGGGAGACTGCATGCCAGAAATTTTTAATGAAATAGAAGAGGATTTGAGAAGTCACTCAAAATGTGCCCTAGTTTTTCTTTCTGCAGCACTAATCATACTTTCTATGGCAAAATGAACCCCCTCATTTTGTTCCTTTTTAAATTAAATGTTTTCAGACTTACCACTTCATTCCAATCAAGATGGCTTCTGGTGTGCCATACTTTTGTCATAAGTAAGACTGTTAGCGCTCTAATTGTTCTTTAGAACACTCTGGGACAATCTGTCATTGGGCTATACTTGGGCTACATCTGGGTGATATTTGGGCTACATTTGGGCTCTTTTGTCTCTGGTGGCCATCTTGGGAGACTGCATGTCAGAATGTTTTAATGAAATAGAAGAGGATTTGAGAAGTCACTCAAAATGTGCCCACATTTTTTTTTCGGCAGCACTAATCATACTTTCTATGGCAAAATATACCCCCTCATTTTGTTCCTTTTTAAATTAAATGTTTTAAGAGTTACCACTTTATTCCAATCAAGATGGCTTCAGGTGTGCCATACCTTTGTAATAAGTAGGACTGTTAGCGCTCTAGTTGTTCTTTAGAACACTCTAGGAGGCTGCAGTAGAACACAAAGGAATCAACTGACAGTCTCTGTCCTTGTTGTATGTACATGTTTTACTGAGAATGTCTGACTTCATTCTCACATGACTGAGAAAGATAATGTGAATTTACAGAAAATATGCTCTCAGTTTAGCTTATAGATCCCCTTCCAAACCACTGTGGGAAAAGCATGAGATAAAAGTTTTCTTTCAAACATGATTCATGATATCCCAGCAGAAGGTTTTTTCACATGGTAAAATCACCTTAGAACACTCCACAATTCCTAAAATGAGTATGGTACAATCAACAAATGATTTATAATGTAACTATTAACTACAATGCGTTTTAATGAGGTGCTTTCATGTATATTGGTCCCAAGATGGCTGCCAACACTTCTTGGATGAAGTGCTGACAGCCAATCAGATCTCACGATGAGATGTGTGGTTAGGCTCCGCCCAGATATGTATGTGTTTTTGAAGTTAATTTTCATAAAAACCACCGGAGCAAATTTCGCCAAATATAGCAGAGGCACATCTGAGTACCAGTCCCTAAAATTTTGCAAAGTTTGGCTTAATTCCGTTCAGCGGTTCGGGCTGTAGCCGTGTCAGAACGTCCTATGGAAAATTGCATGAAGAAAGCACGTTTTGGGACCCCCCTTTTTTCTCAGCCCCCACTTCACGAATCCCCCCGAAACTTTCAGGAAAGGAGCGAAGCGGAGCTGGCCAAAATTTTGGAAAATTACATGCAAATTCCTCAACCGGCGCCAAAGTTATTCCTAATAGAATAGTTGCGGATTTCCTATGGTAGCTAGGTCCTAACTATATATACCTACTGGCAATCGCCAGTAGGTAATCTATATCTATATATTCCCCCGTTATAGTTAGTTGTACTAACTGTAACTCGCGTGCCCGCAATCCACTGCTGATGATGTCACATATTACATTATTCATGACATGGTCAGTGACATCGCTGATGACATCACTGATGACATCTCAAATGACATCACTGATGACATCAATGATAACATCATCCAGTGAATGTAGTTTGGTTCAATATTTAAATAAGTATTATATATATATATAGCAATATGCCCTGAAGACTGAGTAGACGTATAAGTGTCTGAATGGAGGATTTAGTAGCAATGTGATTGACTGTCTAAGTGACGAATTTAAAGTGTCTCACTAAATATAAGGGATAGTGATTAAACTGTGTGAATACCTGTATCACTCTATCTCTTGTTATGTAAACTACTAAATAATTTGGTTACTAGCTATGTGTAAGTCTATATTCGTTATTAATTAGTAAAGTGAGTATTTGTTTGTATAGTGAATTAATGTGTGTGTGGTTGGGTGGGAGTTGTGTGACTGTCCAAAGATGTGTAAATAGTTGATTTAGTAGGTATATGAGGTTAAGCCTGTATGTGGAAAAAGTTGTTTGGGTGAGTGAATCTCTTTATGGGTGTGGTGATGAGTAAATATATTTCTCAATGATACATGTCCAACAAACTAGAAATACAAAAGGCAGTGTATTTGACAGTCGTTGTATATAAATAAGTATACATAAGACTCAGTGATTGTATGAGTGATGTATGGATAACTGTATACTTGTAGTAGTGATTTTATAACACACTAAGTATGAGTTACTATCTATATGAATAAATAAAGTGGTGTTTGTGTAAGTGTGTAGCTTAGTAAATATAAGTATGATCAATCGTTTGCATAAGTGAGTAGAATGACTACATACGTGAATAGGATGTGTGCTGGTGTGTAATGTTGATGTAGGTGTATAAGTATAGTTAAAAGTGTTCTATTGATCTTGTTAGCATGGATGAGTGAATCTATAGGTGAGTGTTTAGATGTGTGTGTAGATGTAGGAATCACTGAGTGGGTTTTTGGAAACTTGTATTGGTGTGTAAATGGTTTCAAATATGGTACTCCATATTTTATAATGAGTGTTGAAAGGTTATACTATGTATGAGGAGATGTATCAGATTGTCACGTGGATGATGTCATCAGTGATGTCATTTGAGATGTCATCAGTGATGTCATCAGTGATGTCACTGACCATGTCATGAATTATATAATATGTGACATCATCAGCAGTGGATTGTGGGTGCGCGAGTTATAGTTAGTACAACTAACTATAACAGGAGAATTTCAATGGTTTTGTACAAGTGAAATGTCCAACTAACTATAACACCCCTAAACCCTATGTTTTTTCAGTGAACTTCTAAGGTTTTTTAAATGCTAATTCCTAACTATAACATGTCTGAAACCTATGGTTTTTTTCAGTGAATTTCAAAGGTTTTTTAAATGCTAATTGCTAACTGTAACATGTCTGAAACCCATGTTTTTTTTCTGTGAATTTCAAAGGTTTTGTAAATGACAATTTTTAAATGTATTAATTCTTATATTTATTTTTTTGATACTAATTTACTAAATTTTTTTAAACTATTTATTTTTAGATATTTTATTTTTTAAATTACATTATAATTAAGTTAAACATCACATAACAAAATATACTTTCTCAGAATGAATTACTTTAGTTTAAATACTTTGCATATAGGCAATGGAGTTTTAAGTACAGTAGTTACAGTTGTTGCAATGGGCAACACAATTTCAAACACAATGCAACATTACTTTTCTAACCACATGACTGGATCCTAGATTCAGTCCTGAGACATCCGCTGTAAACAGTTGACTAAAAGCAGTTTGGTTACACTAGTGATTTTTAAGGAATATTATTGTATTTTAAAAGTTGACACTTAATAACTTTTTCATATAGAATCACCAATGTTATCCTATGGGAGGAAATTCACTTAGCAAGTAAGTACTGTTATAGTTACTTTTTCTTACTCAGTGGTGGATCCTGGATCCTGGATCCAGCACTGGTGCATCTCCTGTAAACAGTTGAAATAATGCGTTTAAGTCATACAGGTGATTTTTAAGGAATACTTGTAGTTTGTGAAAATAGACACTTAGAAACTTTTCTGGTGAAAAGCAGACAATGGATTCCTATGGAAGAAAATACAAGTTACTTGTAATTATGGTTAGAATTACTGTTCAGGGTCAGTGCTGGGCTAAAAGATGCAGCACTGAGTTCTCTCCTGATAACAGGTGAGTAAATCGGAATTAGTTGTTCGGATGATTTTAGGTGAACATTTAAAAGTTACAAAACTCCACACTTAGAAGAATTTCCAAGTGAAACCAGTCAATGTTAGCCTATGGAAGGAAATTCAAGTTACGGGTAAGTATGGTTAGAATTACTTTTCAGGATCAGTAGTGGGCTCAAAGATGCGGCACTGAGGTGTCTCCTGATAACAGGTGAGTAAATCGGAATTTGTAGTACATCCAGTAAGCGCCACAGAGCTGCGTAGCAGAAAGATGTAAAAAAGGGCACGGCCTGCACCACCTCTCTGCAACGCAGAGCAGTGGTGCTTCCTGGAAGCACCAGGTGGGCTACTTGGCCCCCATGGTCCCTCATGTTTGAAGTGGAATATTTTCCCCAACATAAAATGCGTGTTTGCATACATCACGTCAGCCCCTCCTCTCCCTTCACCACTGTGTAACCGCTCCCTGTCACCATTCTAAGTTGAGAGATTAAGTCCCCTTCAATCCTAAGTGTCCCTAGGGTCAAAGTAGCCCACTAGGTACCTCCAGTAAGCGCCACAGAGCTGGGTTGCAACGAGGTGTAAAAAGGAGCGTGGCTTCTGAACTGCAACGCAGCTCCATGGCACCTACCCCCCCCCCCCCCCCCCCAGCACCTTGAGACCCTCATGGGTATGTAGCGCGCTTTACAAATGTAATGATTGATTGATTGATTGATACTGGAGATACCTGTTGGGCTATTTGGCCCTCAGGGACCCTTTGTATTGAAAGATAATTAAATCCCCAACTTAAAACGCGCCACAGGGCGTTTGCACAGTGGTGAAGGAAGGAGGCATGGCCTAAGGTGATATATCTGCAAGCACACCCTGTGGAGCGTTTTAAGTTAGAGAATGAATTCCTCCTCAATCCTGTGGGTCCCTGGGGCCAACTAGCCCGCCAGGACCCTCCAGTATGAGCCAGGAGGCTGCGTTGCAGAGAGGTGTTCAGAGGCCACGCCCCTTTTATACAACACTCTGCAACGCTGCTCCGTGCCGCTTACTAGAGGTACGTGGTGGGCTAGTTGGCCCCCAGGGACCCTCAGTATAGACAAGGAATTAATTCCCTAACTTAAACCACGCCACAGGACGTGTTTGCACACATGTGAACTCAGGCCCCGCCCCCTCCCTTCACCACTGTGCAAACACGCCCCGTGGTGCATTTTAAGTTGGGGAATTAAGACCCTTTGAATCCTGGGGTTCCCTGGGGTCCAACTAACCCACCAGGTACCTCCTGTAAGCGCCACAAGGCTGCGTTGCAGAGACGTGTAAAAAGGGGCGTGGCCTGGAGCACCTCTCTGCAACACAGCCCTGTGGCGCTTACTGGAGGTACCTGGTGGGCTGGTTGGTCCCCAGGGACACCTAGTATTGAAGGGGAATTAATTCCCGAATTTAAAATGTGCCACAGGGCGCATTTGCAGAGTGTGTTTCTGAGGGGGCGGGGCCTAGGGACGATCAAGTCTTTTTTTCTTTTTCTTTCTGAAAGGGGGGCTGTGTGGCCCCCTTTCCTTTTACTTTTTGGGGGCCCTGGGGACCCCATCCACCAGGGCCTAACCCCCAAATATAGATATTTTTCAACTTTTTTATGGGAAGGGGGCCGCATGGACCCCCTCCTGTGGCCAATTCCAGGGACCCCATCCCCGGGGCATGGCCAAATAATTTGTTTTTTATGGAGGGGGGCTGCATATCCCCCCTCCTCAGGCCACTACAAGGCCCCGGGGACCCCATTCCCCGGGGCCGTCCTTTTTAAAAAAAAGTATTTTTTGTTAATGGGGATGGGGGCCGCATGGCCTCCCTCCCGGGCCACTGGTAGCCCCAGGAACCCCATCCCCCGGGGCTGGCCCTCACCATTAGGGACCGTTTGGGGGTCCCCAATCCCCCCACAGTCCCACCGGCTTCCCGACTCCTGCGGGAGCCGGCATTGCTTTTCCATATGGGGAGCAGCTAACATGCTGCTCCCCATATGGAAAAGAAATCTGCTTTGCTTCATTGAAGCGAGAGCAGATTTCCCTGCTCTCGCTTCAAAGAAGCAAAGCAGTTTGCAATGGCAGGGTGGGAGCTGCAAGGCTCCCGCCCTCCCATTGTAAAGAGCAGTGTCCTGGGGTTGGGCACCCCAGGACAATGCAGGAGCCGGCCCAAGGGGGTGGCGGTCCCCAGGGCCTGTACAAGGCTCCAAGAGGGGGGCCGTGTGGCCCCCCTCCCACATTTGTAAGAAGCCCCGGGGGTGGTGGTTCCCAGGGCTGGGGGGCCTCAGAGCCCCCCACACCTAATTTGAATTAGCCCCGGGGAGTGGCAGTCCCCGGGGCCGGAGGGGCCTGAGAGCCCCTTACCCAATTTTTTACTAAGCCCCGGGGGTGGCGGACCCGGTGCTGCCGGGGCCTGAGAAGCCCCCTACATAATTTTCAAAAGCCCTGGGGGGTGGCGGTCCCCAGGGCTGGGGGGGCCTGAGAGCCTCCCCACCCATTTGAAACAAGCCCTAGGGGGTGGGGGTCCCAGGGCTTAAGGCGGCCCAGTGATCCCCCCGCATGTAATAAATTAGAGCCCCGGGTGGTGGCAGTCCCCGGGGCTGGGGGGGGGCCTCAGAGCCCCCCCCCCCAGTTAATGCTTTTAAGCCCTGGGGATGGCAGTCCCTGGGACTGGGGGGGGCTGAAAGCCCCCTAACTCATTTGAAACAACCCCTGGGGGGTGGCGGTCCCCGGGGCTGCAGGGGGGCCCCGTGAGCAAGGATCAACAGGTTCCAATTAGAAAGAGACCTTAGAATGTGCTTTAGGAAGATTAGATTAAGGAGGTTTTTTGAAGATAGGCCCTATCATGAATCCACCAACATTACAGGTTTGAAACCGAAATCCTTTTTTACACCCTCTATTTCACAGGTAGGAAAAAACGTAGAGACCTTTGAACGGGTGATTGAGATAGAGGTGCAGAACATCATTAAGAAAGAGAAGCTCGAGGAGGAGCTTCGCGGGCAAGCAAGATGGCCGCGTAAGCTCGGAGCTCCGCAGACCCTCAGACCCTCCGCACATATCCTGGAAGAAATTCTGATCCACGGCGGTGGATTCCAATTGGCGAATGGTCACGGACACGGGATCCGCTTTCCGTTTCCAAATCCGACATTTCTTGGCAAAGTTATGTCGTGTTGAACTTTGTGCCAGGGTGCGCCATTGTCCCGGAGGTGGCCGATGATCGAGACGACGTGGTGCATGATTGCTATGCGGAGTGAGCGTCGTCTGTTCCTGCTGGCGGAGTGCACGTAGCCGCGGAGTTGCCTACTGCTGTATTGGCCCTCGTGGAAGCTAAGCTTCGTGCCCCCTCGAGTGTCCACAGTGTCATCACCGTATTGCCCTTTGTTCTCTCCGGACCCAACATGGCTGGCAGGGGTGATCCCGACCGGACGGCGAACCGGGCTAGCAGGAAGACGGTCCAACCCCAGACAAACAAGATCGATCGGTACGCCCAACAGAGGACCTCGCCCTCTGTAGTCGCTCAGTCTAAGGACTCCTTATGCACGTGCTCACCCGAGGGGTCGGAGCCCACTCTACGCGACATCATGGGGGCTATCACAAGCATCAGGACTGAGATGCATAAGCAGCACGAGGTCCTGGCACACAAAGTGGACACCCTGGCTATCGATCTCAACTTGATCAGGGCCGACCTGGGCAAAACAAATGATCGAGTGAAATCTCTCGATATTAAGACCTCCAGCCTCACGACCGATGTCTCGGACCTGCAAGCGGAGGTCCGTACCTTGCGGTCGGTTAATGATCTGTTCTCGAGGCGGCTGGAGGATTTCGAAGGACGTGCCAGGCGGCAGAATGTGCGCATCATTGGGGTGCCGGAGAGTGCGGAGGAAGCGGCCGTCGACCTCTTTGTTGAGGACTTGGTAAAGACCCATCTCACTCCAGCAGGTCTCAGTCACTTTTTCTCGGTGGAGCGAGCCCACAGAATACCTGGCGGCCCTCCGAAGACGGGCGTCGCACCGAGACCCATCATCGCCCGTTTATTCAATTTTAGAGATCGGGATGTGATTCTCCAGGCCTCGAGGCGACATGGGCCTCTCAAGTTCCAGAACGCTGATGTGAACTTCTACCCGGACTTCACCAGGGCTGTTCAGAGACAGCGCCAGAGCTTTGCGGGGGTAAAGCGGCGCCTCAGGGACTTGGGGCTGAAGTACTCTATGCTGTTCCTCGCTAAACTGCGCGTTGAACGGGATGGCCGAGCCCTGTTTTTTGATATGCCTGAGTCTGCGAGTGACTGGCTGGATACTTTGCCGCACCGTCGAGAAGAACAGGAGGAACATACTGAAGGCGCCTCTGGTGGCCCTGATCTTCAGCAATAATGCTTCTTGCACTGCCTTTAGCGGTTGGTGTTCCCGTTGACTGTGACTGATAATGCCAAGCTGTTGCACTTTATTTGGAATATCCTATTCTCACATGGAGGGTGGCAGGGGGGGATTGCGGGGGTTCCTTACTCCTCTGGGGTCTCTTTTGTAGCTTAGTTTATGGGGCGACAGGCACACTGCTGGTTGGGGGGGCTTTTTAGTCTGCTGCAGGGGTGCAGGGTGGGGGGTGGTGTTGAGGATGGTTTTGTGTGTTTTCTTTGTTTCTTTCTTCTTTCCCTTAGGCAATAGGTCATACGCTCTGTTTTGTTTCATTTGTCGATGAGGCTTCTGGGGGCGGGTGAGGACTTGGGACACGACGATGGGGGGTAGGAAATTGCAAGTTCTCTGTTGGAACGTCAACGGCTTGGGTAATCGTATTAAAAGAGGGGTGGTATTGCAACTGCTTAAAAGACATATGCCTGATATTGTTCTCTTGCAGGAGATACACTTGGTGGGGAATACATGTAGAGCGCTCAACAGGAAGGGTTTCAAAATGGTGACTCATTCGGGGTTCTCTTCGGGGTCCCGGGGGGCAGGTGTTATGGTGCGCACGTCCCTCCCTTTTGAGATTGATTCCACTACTGTTGACGAGAGGGGGCGGTACGCAGCCATTGCAGGGCGTTGGGAGGGGCGTGCCTTGACACTGGTTTTGGTTTATGTTCCTCCGGGTTTGCACACTAACACCTTCCAGGACCTTGGTAGCGCCATTTTGAATCTGCCAGCAGGGTTGCTTATTGTGGGGGGTAACTTTAATTCTGTTTGCTCTGGATCCTTGGACAGACATCCGCCTAGAGACCTTCGAAGCTCGCAAATGTGGTTGCCCACTTTCCCTGACACTATGGGGTTGGTTGACTGCTGGAGACTCTTACATCCCACCCAGAGCCAATATTCATTTCATTCGGGCGCTCACGGTAGTCTCTCCAGGATCGATTACGTCCTTGCCTTGGCAGCTCATGCACCGGCGGTCTCTGAGGCCCGCTTTTTGGCGAGGGGTATCTCGGACCATTTCCCGCTGTGGGTCTCGTTCGACTTTAACATTGTTGTATCGGAGCGTCCGGTGGTGGTCAATCCGTGGTACTTTCGAAACCCCAGGACTCGTGGTCTCCTGGCCAAGGCTATCGAACTCTACTTCACCGAGAATGTGGGGTCGGTTACATCGGCTGCCACTTTGTGGGAGGCTTTTAAAACGGTCTTGCGGGGTGAGGCATTTTCTCTCATAGCGGAAGCCCGCAGGAACAGAGACGCCGACATGGTGCGTATCGAGGCGGAGATCGTGGAGTTAGACTCCCGATTGGAGGCGGGCCCTGAGCCCGACCTGCTACATAATCTCTCCCTTAAGCAATCGGAGTATCGTGACCTTGCCACCGACGCTGCTCTCGTCCTGGGCAGGGAACAGCAGGGTCGGATTTACGACGTTGGTGACAAGGCGGGCAAGCTGCTGGCCTGGCTTGGTAAGAAAGAGAGGGCCAGCCGCGTCGTCCCGGAGATATTAGGAGAGGACGGAGTGTTGGTCACTGACCCGAGCGCCATCGCTGAGTCCTTTTTGGATTACTTTCAGGGCGTTTATTCCTCTGTCTCGGATCGATCTGAGGCCAACTCGGGTGTTTTCCTGTCGGATATCGAACTTCCGTGCCTGTCGGAAGCAGATCGAGACGACCTAGACAGGGATATATCGGTGGACGAGGTTGCACTCGCAATTCGTTCCTTGAGATCTGGCAAGGCGCCTGGCCCTAACGGAATTCCGGTAGAGCTATATAAGATTAAACCGGATGTGGTTTCCCCGCATTTGCAGAATATGTTCCTGGAGGCGCGGGAGGCTGGCATGCTTCCCCCTGACCAGAGGTTGGCCACCATCGTGGTTATCCATAAGGAAGGGAAGCCAAGAGACTTGTGCCGATCGTATCGCCCCATCTCTCTTTTGAACGCGGAGCCTAAGATTCTAGCCAAAATGCTCGCCAACCGTCTGATTGGCGTCATTGGTGACTTAGTGCACCCGGACCAGTCGGGCTTTATTCCACACCGCAACACTGCTCTTAACTTGCGTCGACTTCACGGTGCCCTGGCCAGGGCCCATACGCTTGAGGAGCCGGCTGTCCTGGCATCGTTGGATGCCACAATGGCTTTCGACTCCCTCGAGTGGAGTTACCTGTGGGCAGTGTTGGCAAAGCTCGGTTTTGGCCCGGAATTTGTGGGGTGGATCAAACTTCTATATGCCGGACCGTTGGCTAATGTAGCTGTCAACGGTCGAGTTTCCGCACCCTTTGTTATTCAGAGGGGCACCAGGCAGGGCTGTCCTTTGTCGCACCTCCTGTTTGCACTCGCGCTTGAACCGCTGGCGGCCTGGTTATGCAGCCACCCCGACCTACATGGTATCAGATGGGCCCCTGACTTCGAGGACCGAGTGTCACTGTACGCAGATGATATTCTTTTGTATCTCACTTCCCCCTGCAAATCCCTTATCGTGGCCTGTGACGTATTGCGACTCTTCGGTCGGTACTCTGGCCTAGTTATTAACTGGTCCAAGTCATACTTGTACGTCCTGAAATGGGGAACGCCTCGCCTTCCGAGGGGTTGTGGCATACAGGTGGCGAGCCAGGGCTTCAAATATTTGGGGATCTACATCTCCACTAACTCCAAAGCGCGCTATGAGCGCAACTTGCTTCCCCCTCTTCTCTGCCTTCGGCGCGATGAGGAGGGGTGGCGTAAACTCCCGCTCTCCCTGCTTGGGCGCGCGGCGTTGTTTAAAATGATGTCCTTGCCCAGGTTCCTCTACGCCCTACAAAATACCCAGGACCCGGTCCCAGCTCGATACTTCGGTGAGATCGAGAGCCTACAACGCACCCTACTTTGGGATGGCCGCCCTCGCATCGCTATCACGAAGCTCACGCTGCCGTGGTACGATGGGGGGATAGCATTGCCTGATGTGCGGAGGTATGACTGGGCCTCCCAGTTAGCAGCTATTAACCATGGGTTATACGGTCCAGCGGAGAACCCGGGGTATGCCATGGATCGATGGCTGCTGGGCGGAGGGAAGTATCACAGGGCACTTTATTCGAGGTCTCTCGACAGGCGGATGTCTGGTCCAACGAAAACCGCAGTCCATATTTGGAGGGCGATTACCAAGGCGCAGGGATGGAAAGATAGACTAACGAAGGCGACCCCACTTTACGACTCGGACATCCTGGGCAAATTATGGCATACCAAGGGCTTCGACAAGTGGGACCTAATTGGCATCTCCAGGGTGGAGGACATGTTGCTGCGTGGCGAGGTTAAAACTTTCGCCCGGTTACAAACAGAGTTTCAGCTGGGTGAAACAGAATTTTTCCGGTATGCTCAGCTGAGACATGCATTACTGTCCGCCAAGCCGGAGGGGTAGGTGATTCCCGACAGCTCTCCTTTGGAAGATAGGGTGTTGGACGGCCATATGCCGGACAGTGCCATTTCATTGACATACAAGAAACTCATCAATGTCCGTACAGACCTCCTCCTGGGTGTGAGGGACCAGTGGGTGCGAGATGGGATAGAGATTGATGACGAAGATTGGCAGAGTGCGGTGTCCTCCCCTAAGGAGGTTGCTATCTCCTCCCGTCTACGGCTGGTGCAGCTCAAAATCCTGTACAGAGTTTATGTCACTGGTCCCAGACTTGTGCACATGGGCTACTCGGACGATGGCCTTTGTAGGCGCGGCTGTGGCGCCCTTGCCACTTTCATGCACATTCTATGGGAATGTCCTGCAATAGCTTCCTACTGGCGACGTGTGCACTCGATTATGAGCGAGGTGACTGGGGTGGATGTGCATGCAGAGGCCAGGAGATGCCTCCTGAACATCTGGGGTCCGACAGATCATACCGTGGCCCAGACCCAATGGGTGACCCTTGGTAATATGGTAGCTAAACGGGACATCGCACAGATGTGGGGAGCTACAACAGCTCCGAAGGTTGTACAGTGGAAGGCCAATATGGATTGGTGTATGTTCCGGGAAAAGACTGTGTATGTTGCCAGGGGTAAACCTAAAAAGTGGCAGAAAATGTGGGGGGCTTGGAATGAATACAGAGGGGACATTTGCGTTCCCCCGGACCCCGCTCCGCAGGAGGAACACTTATCACCATAGCCTGTGACTCCAACTGTAAATTTTTATGCTGCCATCCTGTGTTTCCCTCCCTCCCCATTCCTAGTATTCTGTTCCACTGGACATATCTGTGTTCACTTTGCCCTCCCGGCCCCCTCATTATGCCTCACTGTACTCTACATTCCATTGCCTCTCTCTTTGCGCCAGTTTCGGCGCCTCTTTCTCTTTTCTCCCTCTTTTCTACATTACTTATAAAAACTTGAAAATTAACCTTCATTAGTTCTGATGTACTGATTCTTGCACTTTGGTTCTTTTGCTCCATTTTGCTGCCTCGCCTCCGGGATGTAAGGCTGAATAGCTGTGTGCATTGTTTTTAAATAAAGGTTTTTCAAAATTTAAAAAAAAAAAAAGAAAGAAAGAGAAGCTCTTTGATTTTAACCTTAACAAGAAACAAAGAATAGTGATCAGCACGTTGAAGGAAGATATGTCAATTACCATAAAACCTGCTGATAAGGAAGGGGGCGTGGTAATCTTCAACACTTCTGAATATGACGATAAGATGGTAAAATTATTGGAAGTGCAGGAGCAATATGAGAAGGTTCAGAATAAGGAATTTACGGCTCTAATCAGGAGATGTAATGATTTGCTCTCAGATGCTAAGGAGAAGAATTGATTTTGTGAGGCTGAGTGGAGAATCCTTAATAATCAGAAACCTAAAATTCCTGCCCTATATGGGCTGCCTAAAGTACACAAGGATGACATAGATCCCCCCATGCGACCAATTGTTAGTTGCTTGGGGTCTCTCTTGGAGCCTTTAAGCAAGTATGTTGATTTTTAGGTCTCAGCCTGATCCAGCGCATGCGCTGGTCTCGGCCGAGACATTTTGATGCTCTTAGAAATGCTACTTTGCTGGCGATCAGCTTGCTAGAACGCACACAAAAGCTTGAATGTGCACAAAAACTTGTGCGCGCATGTGTGTTATAGCAAGCTGATCGCAGGCAAGGCAGCACTTGCGGTGACACGCGTGCACACCACGTGCGTCACCACTCAGGTTTTTTTTTGTTTACATTTTATTTTGCGGCCGCCAATGCTTGTTTTCTTTGTAATAAACCGGATTTGCTTCGCGACGTTTAGATTCTAGTCTCTGCTACACTTTTTGGCATCCGGACCGGACCGCATATGATGAAATACTCAGGGTTTCAAAAATGAATAGTGAAGGATTGTGTGACGTCCAATTTACCCAACACTGCAGCTTGTTACCCGTTAACGTTCCTGCACAAGAAAAGCAACCACGTGCAGCGTTGTGCATCTCTGTACTTTCAATAATAATGAACTGACTGACCAGCAAAACCACGGAGTGCATATTTTGATTTAACCTGTACTCCGCTACAAGAAGGAAAGGGCCTGTTTTTGCAGTCTGTCTCGGAGGATTTGTCGTCACCGCTCTGATAGATGTCTTACGTTGCGGCAGTGCGTTGCGGCAGCAAAGGCTTAAAGTGGTGTTGTCCTAGAAAAACAAGGGCGAACGGGAACAATTTGTGGTAATTGTATACTCTAGAACATGGGTACTCACAAACTTTCTCTCGGGGGCCAAATTTACAGTGTGGTTTGTGTCCGAGGGCCGCACCGGTGGGGGCGGGGTCAGTGGGGGTTGGGCGGGGCTAGAGCAACAAAAAAAAAACTGTGACCATGAGGTTGAACACAGGTCCCTGCAGCAGGCGCCTTCCTCCACTGAGCTACAAGACCCGGCATACACACCTCTCTCTCTCTCTCTCCCTCTCCATCCCTCTATCTCTCTCTCTCTCTGCCTCCCTCCCTCCATCCCTCTATTTCCCTCTCTCCCTCCCCGGTCTCCCTCTGTCTCACTCACTCTGACTGTATCACTCCCTCTCCCTATCTCCTTCCCTCTCCTCCCTCCCTCCCTCTCCCTCCACCCCCCCCTCCTCACCCTCACCCTCCCTCACCCCGCCTCCTCCTCCCCTTCCCTCCCTCCCTTCTTCCCCTTCCTCCCCTTTCCTCCCTTACTACCCTTCCCTCACTCCCTTCCCTTCCCTCACTCCCCTTCTCCCTTCCTCCCCTCACTCCCTTCCCTCACTCCCTTCCCTCCCTCCCTTCCCTCCCTCCTCTTCCCTGCCTCCCCTTCCCTCCCTTCCCTTCCTCACTCCCCTCCCTCACCCCCTCGCCTCACTCCCCTTCCCTCCCCTTCCCTAACTCCCCTTCCCTCACTCCCTCCCCTCACTCCCTCCCCTCACTCCCCTTCCCTCACCCATTTCCCTCCTTTGCCTCCCCTTCCCTCACTCCCCCTCCCTCACTCCCCTTCCCTCACTCCCCTTCCCTCACTCCCCTTCCCTCACTCCCCTTCCCTCACTCCCCTCACTCCCCTTCCCTCACTCCCCTCACTCCCTTCCCTCACTCCCCTTCCCTCACTCCCCTTCCCTCACTCCCCTTCCCTCACTCCCCTTCCCTCACTCCCTTCCCTCACTCCCTTCCCTCACTCCCCTCACTCCCTTCCCTCACTCCCCTCACTCCCTTCCCTCACTCCCTTCGCTCACTCCATCCCCTTCCCTCACTCCTTACCTCATTCCCTCCCCTTCCCTCACTCCTTCCCTCACTCCCTCCCCTTCCCTCACTCCTTCCCTCACTCCTTCCCTCACTCTCTCCCCTCCCTCACTTCCCTCCCTCCCTCCCCTTCCGTCACTCCTTCCCTCACTCCCTCCCCTTCCCTCACTCCCTTCCCTCATTCCCTTCCCTCCCTCCCTCCTTCCCTCACTCCCTCCCCTTCCCTCACTCCCTCCCCTTCCCTCACACCCTCTCCTTCCCTCACTCCCTCCCCTTCCCTCACAACCTCTCATTCCCTCACTCCCTCCCCTTCCCTCACACCCTCCCCTTCCCTCACTCTCTCCCCTTCCCTCACTCTCTCCCCTTCCCTCACTCCCCTCACTCCCTTCCCTCACTCCCTCCCCTTCCCTCACACCCGCCCCTTCCCTCACTCTCTCCCCTTCCCTCACTCCCTTCCCTCACTCCCCTCACTCCCTTCCCTCACTCCCCTCTCTCCCTTCCCTCACTCCCTTCCCTCACTCCCCTCTCTCCCTTCCCTCACTCCCTTCCCACACTCCCTCCCCTTCCCTCAATCCCTTCCCTTCCCTCACTCACTTCCCTCCCTCCCCCCTTCCCTCACTCATTCCCTCACTCCCTCCCCTCCCCTTCCCTCACTCCCTTCCCTCACTCCCTTCCCTCACTCCCTCCGCTCCCCTTCCCTCACTCCCTTCCATCACTCCCTTCCCTCCCTCCCTTCCCTTCCCACACTCCCTCCCCTTCCCTCACTCCCTTCCCTCACTCCCTTCCCTCACTCCCTTCCCTCACTCTCTCCCCTTCACTCACGCCCCTTCCTCACATGTTTTGAGATCTACTACTTATATGTAATCGGAAGCGGGTACAAAATCGCCTCTGTACATTTGAGCTATAGTTCCCAGTGGCTGCTGGCATCTACCGGGCAGGGGAGGTGGGCAAATAAAATAATTTATGCATGCAGCATGTTAGCAGCGCCCTGATTGGAGGGAGTGACTCACTCGGCGCTCCACAGCTGCCTAGAGGGTTGTACTTACTCTCAGCCCAGCTACCTTAATGCAGCTGGGTTGAGAGGTTTGAAGTGCGCATGTCTGGCTGGCTGTAGCATGATGGCCAGTCTAAAAGACATGTGCACTTTGAACAGTGCATAGGCAGCTTTCTGCCCACCACTCCTCCCTGCTGTCACTCAGCAGGTCCTGTGCTGTCCTAACGCTTTGTTCAGCACGGGACAATGAAAAATAAAATGGTAATGAATTTCCATTTTATTTTTTGTCAGGGGGATCTTGGCAGGCATTTAAGTGGGGTGACGCTCCTACACTCCAATGGAGGAGCACCCCCTGAAAGTTCCCCGTTCTGAAAATCCAATACTATACCATCAGCTACTCACCGGTCATAAATGATGTCTTTAGTGGTTCAGAGCTAGAGCAGAATGAAGAACCAGCAATCAGGGACATATTTTCCAATCTTTATGAACCTCTCTCTGGTGTTACCAGGAGATGCGGTGGGAACACCTGAAGCCATCGTGGTATCATGGCACGCTGCCCAGTACTTTTGGGAGATATCGTGCAGCATTTTACTGTCAGGATGCGCCTCTCGAGGAGAGTGCCCTGATTGTTTTTCTCGGCTCCAAAACTCATCTGCTGAATGGACAAGATTACCTGTGAAATCATGCCTCAAACATTTGTATTTTCTCATATTCAGCAAGAAATCTGTGTGCTTGGACTCTTAATGATCAAGAGAATAGATTGGCTCTTTAAATCCCCTTCCAGGCCTGGAGCCGGTGGCAGGCAGCGCTGCAGCTATTCACTGAAAGCGCTATTCTGAACTGAGCTCTGCGATAAATATTTGGAATTGGGTTGGAATGTAATGGGCTGCCACTCCTGCGCCACTCACCCTGCCTGTGTGCCCTCCTCCCCCCCCCACCCCCCTCCCAGGCTGTGACAGCTTCCAGGCGCGCGCAAACAGCCGCACACAAGCATTTCACAGGTCTTTAAAAGACCATTAGCATGTTAATGAGGCTATTTTCACCTCTCAGCGCCCCTGCAGCCCCACTCTGACTACGGCGGAAATCGCCCGGCCCCCACAGAGCAGCAGAGTCTCGGAGTCGAGCTCTGGTTGCAGGCAGCCTTTAAAAATAAAAATAAAACTCGGTACGATGTCTGAAAGGTCCGCGGGCTGCCAGGGAAGGCTTGCCGGGCCGCCACTGGCCCGCGGGCCGTACTATGAGTACCCCTGCTCCAGAAGGTTCCACGTTGGTATACACTTTGTAAAATTACAAACAATATAAGCACTATACCGACAATGCTGCCAAAAACAGAGACACAAAAATCACAAAAAGCTATGGGGCATATTATGATCAACAAATAGCGATATTTATCGCTATGTAGGCTTAGCAGCAATTTGTTTATCGCTGCGCATCACTGGACTTTATCGCTGAGATAACGTGCTATTAGCAACGTTTATCTCAAAAGCGATAGTGGCAAAACCTGTGAATATCGCTGAGAATACAGCGATATTCACGCATTTTCGCTAACAGGGTCTTAGCCCAAACAGCCTTAAGGGGGTTCGGGGGGGGGTTTGCCCCCGAGAATTTTTTTTTTTAATTGTGGACAAATGGTGCATTTTCAAGCAAATTTGAGAAAGCAGGAAGGTTAATAAAGCAATTGTGAAAGTTCAGTTATTACATTAATAAAGAGATGTCCTATAACATAGGTAGCTACTTATTCAAGCTTTCTTTCACCCCATAGTCCTGCAGGGTCTTGATAAAAGACAGACAAGAGAAAAAGCAGTGTGGTCCTCGACCAGAAAGACACTCATATTTCGTTGGTAAGAAGTCAAAAGATTGGTCAAATTGAAAACCTGAAATGCAATATGCAATCCAACAATTTGCAAGTACATCTCATCTATGTTCAACAAGCCATGTTTTACCCATGATTGGAATTGTGAATCACCAAATAAACTGAGCCACTACAATCAAAATCAACCAAAACTGTGGCTCAAATCAAGGTTATATATTGGCAGAAACAATATAAAACAGAAACACAGTCTAAATAACTATGAAAGTGACACATAAATATTGACCATGCAACTCAAACTCAGAAATTCCAGATTCAATTCACTGCCAAAGCAGACCTCCAGTCCCACGTATCATTTCATGTGCGCTGAGTGCAGTCTACAATGCATGACTTGCCAAAGCAAATTAACATTCTCTCATATTTACAAATTCCTGTAGCAGACAAAAATTTAAGTTATCCCAAAGCGGGAAAAGATTTTACATTCCAAGATTCAATGGTCTGTTCCAGTGTCTGATTATACTAGAGATAACACAGCCACACAGGTTTTGTAAGTAGGAATACTCGTCATACCCCTCTCTCTCTTTCTGCCACACTCTCTCATTCTGGCTCTGCTCCATCTCTCTCTGTTTCACCCCCTCTCTCTCGTTCTCTCTAACAATCCATTGCTTCTCTCTCCCACACACACTCTCTCTCTCTCTTGCTTTATTTATCAATCTATTCTCTCTCTTATGTTATCAATTACATCCAGTTTAGTTCCATTACACACCAAGCATGACATTTTGGTTCACAGGTGCGTTCTGTGTCTCTTTTCTCTTTGCTTTCTATTGACTTTATCTCCAAGTATCTGTTTTTTCTTTTTCTAGGCCTGTATCTCTTTCTTCGTTTTATCTCTATCTACATCCATATTTCTTTAGGTCTGTCTTTCTCTTCTTTGCACCCTCTTTCACCGTCTGTGTCTGTCTCTTGATATCTCTCTACTGTCTCCAGCACTCTTTGTTCTCTCCCAGTCCTCGTAGTCACACTCCCTCAGGGGAGATCCCCATCACTGCCCAGATATAAACAGAAACGTAATCAGAGAAGAAACCAACAGACAAAATTTAGAAGAATATAAACACCCCGTTCATGGAACTGTTATTATTGAGCAGTTAAATAGCCTTTGTGAACAAACATGCAAAGGAATAAAACAATCTCCTACTAAACCAAGGCTTAAATGGGAAATTAAGAAAAAAAGTGGGCAATAACTCGAATAATAAATTGAACCTGTCATTTCAAAATTCTCAAAACAGAAAAGATGAGCTAGAGCAACGTGTTTCTTCACACCTCTTAAATTTTGTGACTGATGTGTTGGAAACATTTATAAACAAACTGGAGACCTTTGCTGGGACGGAAATAGACTCCATTTTCTGTTTTGGTAACAAAAACGCAAAAAATAATCGAACAAAAGCATCAGTTTTCAAAGGGAGTCAACAGTATTCAAATTTACCAAGCAAATATTATGAACAAAATAATTCAGAATACTTTGTGGAGAAAGAAGCAAACTTTTCAGTGCCTGCTTTTAAATTTGACGATCACACACCAGCCCAAAAAAGAAAATTAATGTTATGATACCTGGCACGCACAAAATTAAAAGCAAATTTGCCACACGTTCCATCTAATCCACAACTTTCTGCATACATTGCATATTTTAGCAAAAAAACTGTTTCTAGCTAAAATGGATAAAAAGTTTTTAAAAACATACTGCCACGCATGTTGTAGTTCTTTTGTCACACAGAGGCAGCTCTCATTTCATTGCAGACTGCTGCATTTAGTAGTTTAACTGATATTAATACGGTGAAATGCTTGCACATATTGTATTAACGTGTAAAAACTACACACTAGTGAAGCAGCATTGCTTCACCGCCAAAACAAATTTTTGCTGCATTATTCTGCCAACCCTGCCACATTATTGGCCTCACCTGTTGCTTAATTCTTGCGGCCCTGCATATAGTTTACCTAATATGTATCCCCATGTGTCCAACCTAAAAGGTGCAATATGTCTGCACTCTGCACACACCGAAAGTACCTTTTCATTCATAGAAAATTGCAAAATGTAAAACGAATTTAGATTTGGCACACCAGCAAGGAAATAATAAACATCTGCTGTCAAGCTATGCTTGATGTGTGGCAAATATAGTTAACAGCTGCCGACCAGCATACCTGTTACATGTCCTATCTGTGAAACAACCATCAGCAGCGAAGGGAACCTGCTGAATTGGCCTAGTCATGTGTGTTTTTAAGTCTGCCGAGATGGGTTGATGTCTCTGATAAAACAACTTGGAGAAGCAGGTTCCGGTCACTCCAGGAGGTGGCAGGGTGCTCACAGGGTGACAACTTCTAAAGGCGCCAAAAGGACTGGGAGTAGCCAAGTTACAGAAAATACCGCTTTAGCCTATGTCCCATTTCTCCGTTTTTGTATATACTAAACACATTATTCAGTCCTACCTTCAAATGTCTTGTTGACAACAAGATTAGATTAAACGATGGTAAACTGTGGTATTTAAAAGGGATGACAAGTTGGGACCTACAGTACACGCTCAATGACTGCACAACTGTTCTGTTGTTTCGGGGGGGGGTGGGGGGGGGTTGGGGGTGTCGCGCAAGGGTGTAGTTCCAAGGGAGAAAAAAATGTATAAAACTTACCTGGCCGCCTCTGCTCCTGGTCCGCTTTGATCTTTGTGAGCTGTGCGGCGCAGAGATACCCCTCCCGGGTCCCACACTATATTTATCAATGTACGGACAACTTCAAATGTGGCAAACTTCTTAAAACATCGTTGTTTGTGACCTATTAGCTCGCTCGCTTGTCTGTGAGCTGTGTGGCGCAGAGATACCCCTCCCAGGCTGATTAAGCATGTTATAAATGACACAAACATAACAAGGGGCCTGACGTGACCGTCTGGAAGATCGAGAAACACAACGTGGTGGGTATGAAGCACATAACTCCAGTTTCTAGGAGGGGATGCATTTTCGTGAAGTGAGTTTTGCGAAGAAGTAAAGGGACAAGTTTGTACTACCAGCATAAACAGGATTGGATTTTATTTGCTGCGGTCTACTCAGGACCACAGGTCGGTGAAATGCGACTCCGCAACCACAGTTTCACCTGCGCTCATTTTGCTTTACACCATTTTCTCTATTGTTGGCAGATTTCAACGAAAACAATGGGGCATATTACCAACAACTAGCGATACTTTTTGTCTCTAACTTGTTTAGAGACAAAAATTATCGCCGCACATCGGCGATTTTTATCGCAAATAAACCTTGCTATTAGCAAGGTTTATCACAAATGCGATAAAAAACGGCCGCAATGCATGAATATCGCTGAAAAGTCAGCGATATTCATGCATTACCGAGCTAATGCTCTTAGCCATGTTATCCACCTCCCATTGGTAACATGGCTAAGAACTGCTCAGGGCAGGTGTTAGCTTTTGGAGATATTCGCGCTTAGCGCGAATATCTCCAAAGGTTGGTAATAGGAGATAGCGATGTTAGCAACTGTTTTCAGTCGCTAACATCTTGGCACACCTACTTTGCATGTCATTAGTGATAAATATCACTGACATGCAAAGCGGGGCCCAAGATGGTCGCTATCTCCTACTAGCTGTCGCTAACTGGTGTTAGCGACAGCTAGGTAATAGGGAGATAATTTTATCTCCGCTTTCTTGGCATTTAAAGCCAAAAAAGCGGAGATAAACCCCCTTGATAATATGCCCCAATGTTTCTAGCTCGAACTGATCAAAAGTGACCAAAATAAAAATGTGGCAAGTGCGGTGCCGCACAGGGGAAACCTTATGCAAAGCTTCACAGGATTTGGTATTTCCTGACTGCTGTATTCGGGGTCTAAAACGGCACTTACAGGGCGAAGCAGTTGCCTAGAATGTTGTAAGGTTTGTTAACATGTCATAATAGTGAAATGATACTCAGTGGCGTCACTAGGGTTGGTGTCACCCGGTGCGGGTAACTCATGGTGTCACCCCCTCACGACTTACCGCATGGACCAAGGATACCAGTAAAAACCCTGGGGCTTATTTTATTTACAAGCCCCTTGCACCGCCGGTGCGCCACTTTTTCCCATATTAAAAGTGACGCACTGGTCGCGGAAGGGGCTTGTAAATAAGCCCCCCTGTTCCACTCACTAGTCATAGCTGCCACCAGCTAGCTGCCTGTCTCCCTTACTGGTGAGAGGGCACTGTACCAATACCCCAGCGGGCTTCAAAAACAACAAGGAGCACGACCAGTGAGATCCAAGATAGGAAGCCTTTCGTCCTTACAAAAAATTTGCTCTGCCACCCCCCCCCCAAAAAAGACCTAATCCAGTTGGCTCTGAAATGTTATGTGTTTTGGCGAAGGAACTATGCCAGCAGCGGTGTTCTAACAAGGTGCCATTTTCTTGTTGTTTTTAAGCAATCTATGGTTTGTGCACTCATATAATTCACACACATTGTTACACTTGCCATCAGCCCTAGCTTTCCGCTCAAATCATTCTTTTAATTGTTGTTGGCCCTTGAAAAAAAAACCTTCCTGTTTGGAAAAAAAGAAGCGAAAATGATGGCACGCGCGCTGCTAGGAACAGTAATGAAACATGAGGAGAAAATTACAAGTGAACAAATTACAAAAGCAAATGTTAAGTTACAATTGGCAAAAGTGACAATTGTGAGCAAACAAAATACATGAGGTTGCACACGGTGCATTACAGGAGGAAAAAGTGACATGTGTGCAGGTTACACAAGTCCTTAAAAGATGACTGAAGGTAGGTTTTGAATTTTCCAATCCCTGAATGCAAGAGCTTCACATCCACTGTCTGAATGCTAGATGAATTATCTACACGAGTATTTAAACCAATAACAGTGTATAAAAGCAATTACTACTAATGCGTCTTTATTACTAAAGGAACACTTTTGTGAAAAATTTGAATAATGAAATACTGAGCAAAAAGCACTGTTTCTAAACTTATACCTTGCAGTTACCATCCATGCAATTCCTTAAAGATGGTTCATAATTCATTAAGCAGGTATATTACAAGGTGGTAACCTGAGCCCTATCTCAACTAAAGAATGTCTGCAATGATGAAAGCAGTAACTCGCTGAGCTTCCTACGTAAAATACAAATCTGTGACCTGCATGGTGAATGCTTCACTTTGCAGCTGGGACATCACATTTAACTCTGTCTCTTTATACTTTGTATGAGTGAGGCCGGCCTGTAACTAGACTGCACACAGATCTCGCCAGTCGCCAGCAAGTGTATTCACCACCAAAGTTATCTTACAGCTACAATGCTTTGGAATTTGTTGGGTAAACAAAGATCTAGGTGTCTACAGTCTAATCCCCTGCAATAAACTATTTTAAAGTGAAGTCTGCTCGAGAGAAAACAAAGTATAATTAGAGGAGGTATAATACAGCAATATATGGTAGACACTCGAGCACAAGAACAAACGTTACGTTCGTAGGCAAAGGCAATGGTGGCACTTGTGCAAGTATCAAAGCAAATAAAATGCCATTACCGCGCAGTCCCCGGCAACACTCACTCGAAAGATCTGCCAAGGTGCCCTTTTTGTCAACTGGAGAGCATTGGTATATTTCCACCCAGCCAGGTAGATTTGTCCACACACGCCCACTGCATTAATCTGAAGAGGATCAAGTGCACAAAATCTGATAGTCTTCAGAGCATCACCCCCATTGGGCACACCATGCCATGCAAGGCGTAGATGGCAAGGGGTCATCTCTGAGGGGGGACTCTATGCAGGCAGTAGAAGGCAAGGCGTCTTCTTTTCTGGGAAGTGCTGTGCCGAGAGTAGAAGGCAGACAGAGGTCATCTCTGGGGGGCATGCTACGCAGGGACTAAATAGAAGGCAGGGGGGGTGGAGTCTTCTCTAGGGGCTCGGTGAAGTGGTTAGAGAAAAGGGAAAGGGAAGTGCTTTAAATGGGAAGATACTGCCCGGTACTGCGTGCCTGCACTTCCTGAATGTGAAGGGTAGAGTATCTGCACCTCTCAGCACTGCAGTAACATATTTAATGGGAGAGCACCAGCACTTCTCAGGAGCAAGCAGGTACTCTAATTAGTGAGTGCCTGCAATTCAATATTTCCATTTCACGCACTGAAGCCTGAACAAGGGGTATTTTGGTCGTCTGCCACCTTGCTCCTTTGTTCTCAACTCAGTACAGGGGTTGGGCTCAGGACGCACAGGGATCCGTGTTTTTGAGGTGGAGCCTGAGACCAGGGATGAGCCTTTTAAATAATACCTAATATAGAATTATGGCGTGCGTCACTGCCGGTGTCGGCGCGATCAGGCAGCACTGTAGCTGGCTGTCATTGTAAGACTGTTCCCACTCGAGGCCTGCACAATGCACAACAGTGCCTGTCAAATAATATTCACAGATTGAATCTATCTTTGTTGTGTCTATTAACACACCTGCAAGTCCGATGTCCGCTTCAATGAAGATAACAAAGAAAGGAAGCAACCTTTCCCGAGAGAGCTTAATAGGCACGCAGCAGCAGCTCATTAAAAACTCATCCCTGCCTTTGAAGGGTTAGAAATCCTCGAAACCGCCTGCACGCTTTCTACTGGATTTATAATGCAATGTTTGGCAAATTTGGACTGTTTGGCAATAAAGCAAGGCACTGGAAGTTGGGGATGGGATGGGCTGCCTCAAAAAGGGCATGTGTGGGGCATAGGATTTAGGAAGAATTAAGCCAGCTTGACTCGAGCCTGGCTGGTGGTGCACCCGCCCGAAGAGGGCCCTCAGGGCCGTGTTTTCATTTGTGTGCCACTGCACTGCCACATTTTTAACTTAAACTCTCTCTAGCAGTCTCGTCTCAGAGTCAGACTCTCACCGTTCCAAATTTGAAGGGTCGGGGAAGAATCGAGATAGTGCCGGAGTCGGAGAGGTGTTCTCTGATGATCGTCGGTCGCGTCGGTATTAATTGTTCTTTATTCTCACACGATGACGACGCACAGTGGCACCACCGCTCACGCACTCTCCCTGGCGGGCGCGTGACCACAGTGACCCGTCAGAGCGGCTAAGAGCAGCAGGTGCAGTTGCGCACTGCGCACAGCGTGCGGGGGCTGTCCCAGGGCCGTCACGTCATTGGTAGTAGGGCTAAGATTGACAGCCCTAGTACCCAAACTGATGGCTGGCTGGGCAAGTGAAACTGAAAACAACAACGCTGCCATTGCCTGGTATGCATAACTGGGTCGGGCCGACTTCGGTTTCGTCAGAAGAATTCAACCTGGCTGATTGTGTGAGTGTGTGTGACCCATCCGTGCAGATTGCGGATGGTGACCGTGTGGTGCGCTACTTCTTCTTGCACAGTGACAACTTGCACTAAAGCAGCAAACGTACTGGTAGTCAGGGTAGATTGGTGTCACCCCCAGATGGGGTGACACCCGCACCCTCCGCACCCGCCTAGTGACGCCACTGATGATACTGCTATATAATGTGCCGCATGCTGCTACATAACTTGAGTTTCTTGCAGCATAATGATTTCGTCCCTCGGCCAAGTCCATGGTTTTCTTTGCAGTCTCAGTTCAAGTTCAAGTTCAAGTTCTGGTATTTGTATAGCGCACTACTCACCCAGAGGGTCTCAAGGCTCTTGAGGGAGGGTGGGTGCATTACTTATCGAAAAGCCAGGTTTTTAGCAGTTTTCTGAAGGAGAGGTGGTTCTGTGTAAGGCGGAGGTGGGTGGGGAGAGAGTTCCAGGTTTTGGCTGTTAAGTAGGAGAAGGATCTTCCTCCCATGGTGGATCTATGGATGCGCGGGATTGCGGCAAGGGCTTGATTGGATGATCGTAGTTGTCGGGCGGGTGTGTAGAAGGACAGTCGTGTATTGAGGCATTCGGGTCCTAGGTCGTAGAGGGCTTTGTGTGCATGGGTGAGGAGACGGAACGATATTCTCTTGTTGATGGGGAGCCAGTGGAGGTCTTTCAGGTGACCGGAAATGTGAGCTTGACGGGGGATATCCAGAATGAGTCTGGCTGATGCATTTTGGATGCGCTGAAGTTTTTTCTGTAGTTTGGCTGTGGTTCCTGCGTAAAGGGTGTTTTTGTAATCCAGTCGGCTTGTGACCAGTGCATGGGTGACTGTCTTTCTTGTTTCGGTGGGGATCCAACAGAAGATTTTTTTGAGCATGCGTAGGATGTTGAAGCATGAAGATGAGACGGCGTTAACTTGTTTGGTCATCGAGAGGGAGGAGTCTAGGATGAAGCCTAGGTTGCGTGCGTGATCTGTCGGTATGGGTTCTGTGCCCAGGGTCGGTGGCCACCATGAGTTGTCCGAGGCAGAGGGGGATGGTCCTAGGATGAGGACTTCTGTTTTGTCCGAGTTTAGTTTTAAACGGCTGTTTTTCATCCATTCGGCTACTTCTTTCATTCCTTCGTGTAGATTAGTTTTGGTGGTGTTTGGGTCTTTGGTGAGGGAGAGGATCAGCTGGGTGTCGTCTGCGTAGGAGATGATGTTGACGTTGTGTTGTCATGCGATGGATGCGAGGGGACTCATGTAAACGTTGAAGAGGGTGGGACTGAGTGATGATCCTTGTGGTACGCCGCAGATGACTTTGGTGGCCTCTGATTTGAATAGGGGAAGGCGGACTCTCTGGGTTCTTCCGGCGAGGAACGAGATGATCCAGTCCAAAGCTTTTCCTTGTATTCCGACGTTGTTGAGTCGTTGTATGAGGGTGCTATGGCAGACTGTGTTGAAGGCGGCGGAAAGGTCAAGTAGGATGAGGGCAACTGTTTCTCCGTTGTCCAGTAGCGCTCGGATGTCGTCTGTAGCAGCGATGAGGGCTGTTTCGGTACTGTGTTTGGCTCGGAAGCCGGTCTGTGAAGGGTCGAGTGATTTGTTGGATTCGAGGAAGGCGGCGAGCTGACCGTTGACGGCTTTTTCAATGACTTTGGCAGGGAATGGGAGGAGAGAGATGAGGCGGTAGTTCTTAAGTTCAGAGGGGTCTGCTGTGGGTTTCTTTAGAAGGGCGCTGAGTTCGGCGTGTTTCCAGATTTCAGGGAAAGCACGCGCTGCAGTAAACTGTGCTTGGCCCCGTGGACAAAGATTCGCCCCCATACGGGGCTGCTCCACCTTTAACCCTTCTGGAGTGTTCAATACTCGGGGTCGTGGGGTCATGGGTCATGTCGCGCAGGGCCGGGGGTTAAAATAAAATGTTTTAAAACTTACCAGGTCCGCGCTGCCTGTGCTCCGGAGTCCAGATCCCATTGCTGTTGGCGCCTACAGGAACATCCGCCGATCCCTCACAGCCAATCCCGGCGCTTTAGGGCATTGTTACTCTCTGCCCGCCCAGCCCATTAGGAGATGGAGGCTTGAGCCTTTGCTCAACCCTCGCTCTTCTAATGTGCATGCGCCAGCCACAGCAGGCACTAGTGCGCATGAGTGGGCACGGAGGAAAAATTCGGCCTCCGTCCCCAGTCATGCGCACTTGTGCTGCTGCCCCTGGTCTGACAATGTGAATGCCTGTTAGTATGGCCGGGATGCCTGTCACCCCCTCCCAAAACAATCCCCAAGAATGGGAAGACGGACGCAGTCCTGAACTTTTGGAAGGCGGGAGGGAGTTACCCTCCCGGCCGTATTTATTAAAATATGAAACAAAATTAAAACATTAAATAATAAGTTTCATATCATGTACAATTTTCATTTATTACAATTCGATGAAGACATGTTCATTGGCTAACCTTAACAAATCTCTAATACAAAGGTTTCCTAGCCGAGTCTAACATGCTGCAAATGCATACATTCTAAATTAAAATTGTACATCCTAGCATTACGGGCCAACGGCAAGGTTGCAACCGGTGTCAGATCCCTTCTACCAAAACTCTCGCCCTCACAGTGTGAGTGGCGGCCGCGCAGAGGACTGTACCCTCTGTGCCAACTCCAATTTCCCTTGTCTTGTTGGGGGCCCCCTATTTCAGCTCGACGCCATCTTAAAGGTCGTCCGAGCACCCGTGTGAGGTATCTGTAGGAAGGCAGCGTGGACTCCCCCCCCCACCCCACACGCTCTATCACATCCGCCGTCGCGGATATCCGGGCCCCGGGAAATTCGTAGGAGGGGCATATAGCCGCCTCCTCCCCTGGAAGGGGCCTATGGCCGTCTCCCCCTAGGCGACCCATACTTAGTGGGTGCCGCCTCCCAGTGGGAGGGGCCAATGGCCGCCTCCCCCCGGGCGCTCCCATCCATAGTGGGTGGCGCCCCCCTCTAGGGACCTTGAAATTACTGCTCACCGATCATGACCTTACCGCTCGACCAAAAAAAAAATACGACATTTGATTACCTACGAAGGGAGAAAACATCATCGTGTCTACTTGCATTATTTGTTTATTCCTAAAAGAAAACAGTACCTTCAGACATAAGTCATATCTTTAAACTAGACATTCTTATACCACTAAACAGAGGAAAGAAGATGTTATCAGAGAAAAGACTTTATTGCAAAACTAACATTGCCATTAGGGGCTGGTGGGTGGGTCAAAATTGCTCCTTGTTCCGTCGAGGGCTCACGTGCAACGAGTGGGTGCAGCTTCCAAGCACAGGAACAAGAGGACGCTTCTTCGGATTCCGGCTCTCTTTATTCGTCTTCGGGAGGGCGTGAACCCTCCGCCGGTACGCCTACTGGGCGTGGCCATCGGTGTAGGTGTCTAGGACAACCCCTCTTGGGCGGGAAAAGGCGCGCCCCGGCTACGCCGCTTCGGGCATATCAGCCGTGACACGCCCCCCGCCCAAAATGGTTTCCCGGGAGGATCGGGGCCCCCAACCATACGTTCGGGGGGACCGAGTGGTCGCCCCTTTCCATATGGCCGGGATGCCTGTCACCCCCTCCCAACACAATCCCCAAGAATGGGAAGACGGACGCAGTCCTGAACTTTTGGAAGGCGGGATGGAGTTACCCTCCCGGCCGTATTTATTAAAATATGAAACAAAATTAAAACATTAAATAATAAGTTTCATATCATGTACAATTTTCATTTATTACATTTCGATGAAGACATGTTCATTGGCTAACCTTAACAAATCTCTAATACAAAGGTTTCCTAGCCGAGTCTAACATCCTGCAAATGCATACATTCTAAATTAAAATTGTACATCCTAGCATTACGGGCCAACGGCAAGGTCGCAACCGGTGTCAGATCCCTTCTACCAAAACTCTCGCCCTCACGGTGTGAGTGGCGGCCGCGCAGAGGACTGTACCCTCTGTGCCAACTCCAATTTCCCTTGTCTTGTTGGGGGCCCCCTATTTCAGCTCGACGCCATCTTAAAGGTCGTCCGAGCACCCGTGTGAGGTATCTGTAGGAAGGCAGCGTGGACTCCCCCCCCCACCCCATACTCTCTATCACATCCGCCGTCGCGGATATCCGGGCCCCGGGAAATTCGTAGGAGGGGCATATACCCGCCTCCTCCCCTGGAAGGGGCCTATGGCCGTCTCCCCCTAGGCGACCCATACTTAGTGGGTGCCGCCTCCCAGTGGTGGGAGGGGCCAATGGCCGCCTCCCCCCGGGCGCTCCCATCCATAGTGGGTGGCGCCCCCCTCTAGGGACCTTGAAATTACTGCTCACCGATCATGACCTTACCGCCACAGGCCGGATAGTTGACCGGCTATGCGGCCCCCCCACAAACTCCTCCTAAAGGTCATGCTTCCTCAAACCCCTTAGCCATGCTATGAAGTCTCCTATGAGTAAGACATTCCCCTCCCGGGACAAGTGAACCCCATCATCGAGATACATGTGATCACCCCGAATACACCCATGCGGAATACTATGCAACTGCGCAGAGCGAAACAATCTACCAATTTTGTTGTTAACCTTCTTCACCGAATGGTTCAGTGCTGACACTGAAAGGCCCCCCCGCCAAGCACTTCTGGGAATCATGTGGGACCAGGCAATCGTGCACCCCGGGATTCTTCTTGCCAACCAGCTAACGGCAGACAAAACTCGCTCGAGTAATACTCGCCTACCGAGTGTCACCAAGTCATTGCCCCCCAAGGTGTACTATGATTACAGATGGCGGTGACCTCTGCCGCCCTAAGAGACCCTCGACAAAAGATTCGAACTGGTCAATACAGAGCCCGCCCCTTCCGTGGAAGGCCACTCTGTACCCGTATTCCCCAGCTGCGTGAGTCACGTCACCTGCTTTGAATACGTCCCCGGCGCGCCTCACGTATTAGTGGCCCACGACCCACACCACTCTCTCCTCAGCAGGTGATATCTGACCGCTGGTCCCCTGGTGCTGGGTCGACTGCAAATTCCGCCCCGCATGACATGCTCGCGAAACTGTAAATCAAACAGAAGACAAGAAGCGTGAGTGCATGTAACTTGACTTCACAACATGTGCAATCGCACATACCTTTTAAAACAATTCGAGGACCATCGTCCTAACTGTTTCACCTCTTCCGCACTCTGACCCCTGGCTGTAGCCTCAGTAGCAGCCCCTATCCTAAAGGAGTGGGTCCCAAAATCGCACGGGTCCATGCCCGCCGCCGCGATTGTCAGTGCTAGCACCCTCTGGAACTGAAACCCCGTCAGTGGGGTGGCATCGATGTGCCTCAGCAAACTCCCACCCCATGTATCCGCCCTCAGTGCCAAGTATTCCTCAATGCACCTTATCGGGCACGTGGGGGACCCTCGCATGCGCTGGACAACAACACTGTTTCCCATAGCTCCCTGGTCAGTCTTGGACCTCGCTATCGTGACTACAATCGAATCACCCCTAATTAGGATGTGATCCCTGCACAAGCCTCCCTCCACATCTTTCTTATTCTTTGCGACCAGTTCGCTCACCCGCATAGCCCCATGGAACGCTAATGCGAAAGCTGCCCGGAACAGAACTGCTTCGAATTGGGAGGAGCATGTCGTGACTAGTTTTGCCATGAGTAGGGACAACCTTTCTAAGCCAATCGGGCGCCTCTCGTCTTGCTTACGACCCTCGAGGCGCTGCCAGCCACGAAGGGCTTTTTTCGCCAAAAAGGAACCTGTCGGGTCTTTGATGCCATGCACCTGTGCCATGAATGAGATGGCCGCCCTGTGTCTATTGGCCGTTGCCGCTGATCGGCCTTCTCTGTGCAGTGCTACCAAGAACCCAAGGAAGGAATCCTCCTGACCCCAGTTCTGACTCCCAGACGGACCCAAAAATGCACAATAGGAACAAAACGCTCCTTCGTATGCTTTCCTCGTCCTGGGGGCTAAGCTTGCTGCCACGAGGTCTTGTAATCCGGGGCACCGATTAGCCAGAGTGCTTCGGGGAATGGTGCTGCCACTAGGTCCGCTGTAGGTAGATAAACCCTGAACGCCTGCATATGTGAACGAGAGAGTGCATCAGCCGCATGATTCAGTACACCCGGCACATGTTTCGCCCTGAACTGTACATTCAGCCTCATGCAAAGCAGCACAACTTCCTTCAACAATCTCAAGATCCATTTGCAGCGTGCTGCCTGATTGTTAATGCATTCGACAAGTCATATTATCAGACCAAAATACCACCGAGCGGTCTCTGAACTCGTCCGGCCATGCCATCAGAGCAACAAAAATAGGGAATAGCTCGAGGAACCCTATGTTACCTGTGAGACCGCTGGTGTGCCACCACGTCGGCCATGTTTGCGCCGACCATCGATTACCAAAGATGGCGCCAAATCCCACGCTACCCGCTGAGTCAGTCCACAAACCCAGCTCCTCTGAAGACGCTGGCGGCTTGTTCCACACTACTCGACCGTTGAAGTCCGCCAGAAATGCCAACCAAATGCGCATATCCTGGCGAACCTCTGCAGACACTCTCGTGCGGTGGTGTCCTTCCTTGAGACCAACCATAGCTTGTGCAATAGAGCGTGAAAAAGGGCGGGCCATTGGTATTACTCTCAAGGCAAAGTTAAGCTGACCCACTGCTTGCTGTAACTGGTGCAGGGTCACTTTCTCCTTACTAAGGCACGGTTCCAGGGAAGCCCTAAATTTTGCTACCTTTCCTACTGGCAAACGGGAACATCCCTCAACAGAATCGAGCTCAATTCCCAGAAACTCCATTGAAGTAGATGTCCAAAAGTCTTACCTGGTACCAATGGCACTCCAAATTCCCTCATGAGGATGCAAACGTCCTGTAGCGCCTGCGCACATTTCGTGTCGCCGGCTGCTCCCAAGAACAGAAAGTCATCTAGGTAATGCATAACATGCCTATGCCCTGTGGCCTCGGTGAATGCCCACTCTAAGAAACAGCTGAATTTTTCAAAATAAGCACAAGAGATGGAGCAACCCATCGGCATGCATTTATCCATGTAGTAACGTCCTTGGAACGCAAAACCTAGCAAACGCTGATCCTGTGGGTGTACCGGGAGCAACCGGAACGCCGACTCGATATCTGATTTCGCCATCAGCGCTCCGGGGCCCAGGCAATTCAACATGGTGACGGCATCATCGAAGGATGCGTACCTCACCGAACAGACTCCTGGGTCAATCGCATCGTTCACTGAGAAACCCCTTGGAGCCGACAGATTATGGATCAGCCTAAATTCCCCCGGGTCTTTTTTGGGGACCACTCCTAATGGGGAACAGATGAAATTCGCTACTGGCGGGTGCTGATATGGGCCAGCGACCCGGCCTAGGGTCACCTCTTTAGCAATCTTTCTCTCCACCACACCTGGATTATGTTGTGCCGAAAGCTGGTTTCTACAAAAAGGTTCCCCACGAAAATCCCCCGCCGGGATGTGGAAGCCATATAAGAATCCCTTCCTCAACACCCCAGCGGAGACATAATCAGGGTATTTGTTTAGCCAGGGAGTCATAGCCATGATATCAACGGGGGTAGGCAATTGTCCACAACGATCCCCCTCAGTCTTGTTTGGACCCTCCTCTACCTCCCGACCCGCTATTTTTTTACCTGCATGAACTCTCCGGGTGCGAGGAATTCCCACAACCCGCACACGCATGTTTGAACTTACATGCCCCTTGCGGTCTGGTACAGTTGCCTCTATTGAAGCCCCAACAGACCCCCCGCTTTCCCCCATTCCCGCCGGTTCTCGGCTGGTGATCGCCACCGGCGCCCGCTCGAAAGGGCACCGCGGGCTGTTGGCGGGAAAACCCTGACCCATTCCCACCCGGCGAGGACGTCCTCGCCGCGCCAGGCAGGAGCTGCTTTTGCCAGGAAATCGAGTCGAGGCAATCCCATGTCAGAGATGAATCATACTCTTTCGCTTTACGGAATTTCATGTCGTAACCCATCCATTCATTCCCCTCATATGTTTCATAAAAATCCATTATACGTGCCTGATAACAAGACAGTTCGGGCAATACCTCGGGCTTACGCTCGCCAATAATCGCAGTAAACATTGCAAAGGCCTTGGCCCAATTTGTTATCGTCTCATCCACCCTGAATCCCGCCATTTTGGCTCGCCAGACACTCGGGTGCCATAAATCTTTCTGTGTCTTAGCATACTCCATCTCGCGATGGTCAGTCAACAACGAAAACATATTAACATACTTGTCTGCCCATATCAATTCTTTCGTGGCCAACGGGATATGTTGAACCACTCTCTCCCGTCTAGAGGGCAATGAGCCCTCCCCCGCCACTGGCAAAGCGAGCTTACCCGGTTCGGTCGCTGTTCCCGCTGTTTTCTCGATGCCAGCTGCCGGTCCTTCCGGGGTCACCTGTGGGGAGACAAGAGGGAGATTCGCCTTCGCAGCATCTCGCGACTGCCGCAACTGCTTTATTAGTAACTTGGCCTCTTCGGCCGTGTCTCCGGGCGCCGTAGCACCCCCTGACTTTTTGTTGAGACATGCGGCCAACTGGGTGGCCAATTCGGGAGGCATGTCCTCGTCGTTGGCGGGCGTAATCACAACCGGAATCGGTTGACCCGTGTCTGGGGTTGGCACCGGGGCATCAGCTGGTATGTCAGGGCTGACCGGGGGCACCTCAGGCACCGGGACCTCCCCTGCCGCCCTCCTCTTGACCCGTCTCCCTCTACCCTCGGGGACGATTCCCGGCAATGCCGGGCCTATTACCTTCTTCAGGTTACCAGGCTTGTTCATTGCGGCCAGTTGCTTCTTAATGCCCGCCATATCACGACCAAGCGCTGGAACTTGACCGATGCTTCGTTCTATTCTCGTCATTCTGTTTACCAACATGCGAAGCACCTGGTCTGTCTCGGAACCCTTTCCTGCCTTCTTGCCAGACATGGTTTCGATTATCTACTCCGAGTCGATCAAGACGGTCCGGGACTCTTCTCTGCAAAGTTACTGAAAGAGAAACACAAGAATTACAAGTTCTCAAAATTGCTCCTTGTTTTGTCGAGGGCTCATGTGCAACGAGTGGGTGCAGCTTCCAAGCACAGGAACAAGAGGACGCTTCTTCGGATTCCGGCTCTCTTTATTCGTCTTCGGGAGGGCGTGAACCCTCCGCCGGTACGCCTACTGGGCGTGGCCATCGGTGTAGGTGTCTAGGACAACCCCTCTTGGGCGGGAAAAGGCGCGCCCCGGCTACGCCGCTTCGGGCATACCAGCCGTGACACGCCCCCCGCCCAAAATGGTTTCCCGGGAGGATCGGGGCCCCCAACCATACGTTCGGGGGGACCGAGTGGTCGCCCCTTTCCATTATCATGACGTCAGGCCACACACCCCCTTCAGACTCTGTAGGGGGTGGGCGGTCCGACGTCATGCTAACTGACAGGCATTGTCAGTTCAGTTCTCCATAGGCATAAGGCATCTCAGACTGAACTTAAGTAAACTGACTGAGAGTTAAAATTCCCAGGAATCATTTAAGTAGTAAAGTGTCGTTTAAATCTGAACTCAAACCTTCTCCCCTTTAACCACTTACACTTTCTGCGATGCTCAAAGCAAATTGTCATTCAAAACATTATTTCGAGATTCGTCAAAATAAAGAGCAAAGCGACCTCACTATATAATTTGTTACCTTTATCACACGTTATCGAGCGTCAGTGAGAAAGGAGCAATCCCCTCAATTGTGTTTTTAAAACTGCGTGGAAAGCAGCAGATATTTGGTGTCGCCCTGCCGTCTACTGTGCAGTCCCCTCCTGTGCCATGCACAAACACAGTACTCTATACCATGTGGCTGGGAGTGCAGCTGCACGCTTTGGAATGTTCCATTGCGCAGGACATATATTCTTTCATATGTTTATGGCCTAGAAAGGTGGTACACCCTTACTAGTTGCAGCCCCATGTAGACTGTCACTCCGGATGTATGTATGCACTTACAGGTGTTGTGGCACGTAAAGAATTATTTATACTAAAACTCATTTAATTATTCCCACTCTTTCCGGAACCTTTCTTGAGAAAAAAATAGAGTTTGAAAGTGACATCGCTCACTGTGCAGTCGCTGTCAGTCTCTACTTCGTCTTTAACCACCAAAAGTAAAGAGATGATCCTTTAAAAAGTGCCAATACACCAGCCCATTGCAACCCGGAGTACACTTACTCTCAGTGTCAAAGATCTGCATTGTGATCCTCCCGGGTGTGTTTTTAATGTTTGGTGTTTACATGCGTTCTTTCGTTTTGTTTAGTACTAAACCAGCAAAAGTGCCATATGCAGAAGAAGCACATTTTATCCAGTTGTGTGCTTTCATTTGAAACCTCTCTGCATTCTGGGACTTGTAGTCAATACTTCAATTGAGCCCACTGGCCACATAATCGTGTCTTTCTCGCGGTCTTCTTGTTATAGGCAGAGGCCATCTTATGTGTGGAGTTCAACGGAAGTGTAAATACAACAGGGTACCATTTCCACTGAGGCATTCAGATGTAGCCAGACTAGCGCACTGAATCGGATGTCAGCGAGGGGCACGTGTTACACGGAAAAGCATGTGGCTGACAGAAGTGTGCTCGTTTCACTTTGCAGCGTTCTTGCATGTTTTGTAAGTGCCCATGTTCTTGTTTGTTTTGTATTTTTGCAAACACAATGCTTCACTTGCAGTCCCAGGTGATGTACAGATGGTTTGAGATTTGCCTCACATTCATGTGGCATCTCTTTTTTAAATGTTTGTCGTAGGCTTGCTTGTATTTCCTTCCCGCAATACACTCTCGCGTTCGCCCATCCTCACTGCACTCTCTATTAAACGTGACTGGCTCACAGCCCTTTTCCCCTCCTGCACTCTCACACCCTGTCTCTTTCTTCTATCCTCCTTAAAACAGTCTTTCTCCTTTACCTTCTCCACTTTTACCTTCTTTATCAAAGCTAAAATATAGAGCTAAATGCTGATTTTCCTTTTCACAACATTTCGCACACATTTTTTTAAATTTCCATAATAAAAGCAAAAGTGCAGGTACGACAAAGATCTCGCATTTGCCAGAGTTGGAGCTATTGGCATTGTAAATGACAGTGCCTTTTATTTATGTTTTTACAAAACCTGCAAGTGATGTTTACATATCACTTGCAGGTTTTGTAAACACATAAATGAAAGGCATTGTCATTTACAATGCCAATAGCTCCAACTCTCGCAAATGCGGGACCTATTGCATTGCAAATGCTTGTTTTCTTAGCCCTTTGGTATTAAAGTTGAGGTTCTATGTGAGGGATTCCTCACATATTATTAGTATGGTTGAGGGTAAGCCCTTTGCGAGTGAGACTCAATGTTTAGTTACACTGGACAATGAGTCTCTCTACACAAACATTCCCCAGCAGACAACTGCTGAGGTTATTGAGAATACTCTGGAGACCTCACTTTGGAAGGTGTGAGTAAGGAATTCATACTACGATGTACGGACGGACATGGTCTTGAAAAACAATATCTTTCTTTTTAAATATCAATTATACCGCCAGAAGCAGGGGACCAGTATGGGGGCCACTTGTGCCCCCAGTATGGCATGCCTTTATGTAGGTGAATTTGAGAATCAGCATCTTTGTAATGAGCTTGCGGCGTTCTATGAGAATGTCCTTGAGTGGCGTCGTTTTATTGACAATGTGTTTTTATTTGGGATGGACCGATCGAACTCCTTTCTGACTTTCTTGTCTGGGTAAACTTCGGGGACAGAAACCTCAAATTTACAGAACACTATAGTCACAACAGTGTAGATTATTTAGATATTACTATCAAGGTCGTGGAAGGTAAATTGGCAGTGGAATTATTCACTAAGCCAATGGCAAAGAACACACTCCTACACTAGTCAACTTTCCAGCCGAAATGGCAGAAAGACAATATACCATTTAGTCAGTTTCTGCGATTAAGGAGGAATGGCACGGATCCACAAGATTTCTATAATCATTCGGATATGCTCAAGACCAAGTTGAGAGATAGAGGGTATCCCACCAAGAAATTAATATCCCACTCTTTTAAACGGGCTAGATTTTATGACCGCGATGTGATGCTCAACAATCCTAAAAAACTACAAAAACAACAGAGAATTGTATTTGATAGCCAATTTAGCTCCATCAGCAAAAAAAAATGTAGTTAAAAGGAACTGGAATATCCTGAATGATGAAGAAAATGTCAGATTGGAGTCAGTCAAGTCAAGTCAAAGAATTTATAAAGCGCACTACATACCCAGAGGGTCTCAAGGCGCTAGGGGGGGGGGAGGAGGATTACTTGTCGAATATCCACGTTTTAAGTTGCTTTCTGAATGCTAGGTGGTTCTGGGTAAGGCGAAGGTGAGTGGGGAGTGAGTTCCATGTTTTAGCAGCCAGGTATGAGAAGGATCTGCCTCCCATGGTGGTCTTGTTGATGCGAGGTACAGTGGCGAGGGCTTGGCTGGACGAGCGTAGTTGGCGGGAGGGGGTGTAGAAGGACAGTCGTGAGTTGAGGGATTCTGGTCCGATGTCGTAGAGTGATTTGTGTGCGTGGGTTAGCAGTCGGAAAGTGATCCTCTTATTGACGGGTAGCCAGTGGAGGTCTTTCAGGTGGCCAGAGATGTGTTCGTTGCGCGGGACGTCTAATATGATCCTGGCTGATGCATTTTGGATTCGTTGTAGTTTCTTCTGGAGTTTAGCGGTAGTACCTGCGTAGAGGGTGTTTCCGTAGTCCAGTCGGCTCGTGACCAGAGCATGGGTGACTGTTTTTCTGGTTTCGGTGGGGATCCAGCGAAATGTTTTTTTGAGCATGCGGAGAATGTTGAAGCAGGATGAGGATACGGCGCTGACTTGTTTGTTCATTGAGAGTGAAGAATCCAGGATAACGCCCAGGTTCCATGCGTGGTCTGTCGGGATGGGTGCTTTTCCAAGGGCTTCCGGCCACCAAGAGTCGTCCCATGCAGATGGGGATGTGCCTAAGATGAGGACTTCTGTTTTATCTGAGTTCAGTTTTAGACGGCTGAGTTTCATCCATTCGGCCATTTCTTTCATTCCTTCGTGTAGGTTAGTTTTGGCGGTGCTGGGGTTATTGGTGAGAGAAAGGATCAGTTGAGTGTCATCCGCGAAGGAGATGATGTTGAGGTTGTGTTGGCGGGCGATGGCCGCGAGGGGGCTCATGTATACGTTGAAGAGGGTGGGACTGAGTGAAGATCCTTGTGGTACGCCACAGATGACTTCAGTGGCCTCGGACTTGAATGGTGGAAGGCGGACTCTCTGAGTTCTTCCGGTGAGGAACGAGGTGATCCATTCAAGTGCTTTTCCTTGTATTCCGATGTTTCTGAGGCGCTGTAGAAGGGTGCTATGACAGACTGTGTCAAAGGCTGCGGAGAGGTCGACGAGGATGAGGGCGACTGTGTCTCCATTGTCCAGTAGAGTTCGAATGTCGTCTGTTGCTGCGATGAGGGCGGTCTCAGTGCTGTGTTTTGCTCGGAAGCCAGATTGAGAGGAGTCGAGGGATTTGTTGGCTTCGAGGAAAGCGGCGAGCTGGTTGTTGACAGCTTTCTCGATTACTTTGGCCGGGAATGGAAGGAGCGAAATGGGGCGGTAATTTTTGAGTTCGGTGGGGTCCGCTGTGGGTTTTTTCAGAAGGGCGGTGAGTTCAGCGTGTTTCCAGCTTTCCGGGAAGGTGGCGGAATTGAAGGAGCAGTTGATGACGTCTCGGAGGTGAGGTGCTATGACGGAGTCTGCTTTGTTGAAGATGTGGTGAGGACATGGGTCTGTGGGAGATCCTGAGTGGATGGAGTTCATCAAGCGGATGGTGTCCTCAGTGGAGATTGGGTTCCAGTCGTTAAGGGTGTTCAGGGGGGGAGAGTGTTCTTCATATGGATGGGTGGGTTGGTCTCCGGGTTGGTTGTTGAAGCTGTTGTGGATGTCAGCGATTTTGTTGTGGAAGAATGAGGCTAGGGAGTCGCAGTTTGCTTTT